>NW_005871096.1:3612130-3689641 GCF_000147115.1 Myotis lucifugus
GGATCAAACCAGCAATCTGGGTATGTGCCCTGATGGAATCAAACCAGCGACCTTTTGGTGCATGGGATGACACGCAAACAACTAAGCCATACTGGCCAGGGCCCCTTCATATATTTTTGACACCTATGTTCATGCAGTGATGGTATAGTATAGTTAAACCCAGAAAAAAATAACTGATAGTATATATATTTTTAAACAGTTTTTAAAATTGATGATGCTCTTGACTTTCTCAGCCATGGGCCTTCTCCAGTTACAGCCAAGCCAGTTAGACATGGACTATTTCTCTCTTGCCTTCTGCAGTCTGGCCAATTCACTGCTTATTGGTATCATCTCTGGTGTAAAAAGAGGGGAGGTGATAGTGAAAGTCAAAGCCATCCTTTTGGTAGGAGAGACCAATTGTCATGCATTTGTTTGGAGAAGATTTGAAAGTCCCACAATGGCTAAAGTTACTTAGAGATTTCCTTTATCTATAGAACCTCTGATGTAGAATTTGTTCCATTACCATAGACAACCTTATCTTGGTCTGAGGGAATAAGAACCTTTAAACTAAGAATTTCTATGATGTCACTGATGGCAACAGCCCCTGTGAAATGCCTGCCTCCTGCTGTGTCAATCTTCTTGTCGGCCTCTCCCTTCAATTTTCTCACTCCTGATGCCTCATAACTGGAAAGTCCTTAACTAACCACAGATTCACTAACTCGGTCCTTCTCCACTTCTAAGCCCAAGTCCTGTCTGTCAAGAGCTGGAGATCAAAACATAAAATCCTTGTGGCCATATACCTTCACTAACTCTAATTCCAGTTTGATCTTGCATTATTTCTTTCTGTGTTTTCTCTTCTTTGCTTATCAAAGAATCTGTTTCACATCATTTTTCTTAACCATGATTTCTTTAAAAATTTGCTACTTAAAGCCTTGCTTTCTTTTGCCAGAATTCCACATCACTCACCTCCACTCTTAATTTTCCGCTAGGAATTAAGATGTCTCATATTTTCTTTTAAGTAAAAAACTAGGATTGTACAAAGTTCTGGAATATGCAGTCTGGGGCATTGAGATGTACTATAAAACCAACTCCAATGGTATCTACCTAAATCCAATGTATTGTTAATTGTCAAATAATTGTTTCTTTGTGATTCTAAACATCAAAACTGCTATATATCTCTATATAATTTATAATAATTTGAGTGGGGCAGTAGAAAGATCATTTTCTTGCACCTGTGAAGACTTTAATTATGTTACATTTACAGATGGAGCTGTGACTGGAAAAGTTCAATGAATTGAATCCAGTTCAGCAACTGAAGTTTCTCTCTAGTCAGAGCTCCCAGTCACACTGCCCACTTGCTCCTTCCCCATCAATGAATCAATATGTGTAAGAACTGTCCTTTTCATCTTTCAGTCATGCTAAGGTAGAAATCATTATAGATTAAAATATTATCAGTTTCAGTTCTACTTCTAGTTCACTATAAAGGCAAGTATAAAGCACCCCTATAGAAATTCAGGTTCCTGTAAATACTTATTTGGGTTAGGTAGGAGTGAATTTTTGAGCTGATGCCTTTTAGACATCAAGCCATACAACAGCCATCTAATTCACCTTCCTATAAGGCCTGCTCCACTTTGGAGATCCACTGTGAACCTTGTCATTATCTGTATTGGTAACTTGGAAAACCTAGTACCATATTCCATGGCCAAACTCACTGTCCATCCAGCTCTCTCTCACCCTCAAAATACACCAGTTCTTGGACCTCATCACAAATATCTAAGTTCTTGATCACTGGAACGTGTTGGCTCCATAGCAATTCAGGGTTTCCAAACAGCTGAGGCCTCATTGAGACCATAGTCCTTTTCCATTCCCCTCAGCAGCTAATCCAAGCTCCCACGTCTGTCTCCATGCTTTCCCTGAAACACCCCTCCCACATATTTTCAGATATCTTTGCCTGCTGCCTCACTGAGAAAGTTGAGGTCTTTGAGAATGACACTGTCATCACCATTACTCATTTATGCACCCCATGTTCACCTCCTTTCCTCTGGTCTGTGGACATAAGTCTCTCCTTCCTTGCCAAGGCCATCCATTCCTATCTCCCAAGACTTCACTCTACCTATTTTACCCTTTCTCCTATCTTTTCATCTTCTTTTTTCCCCACCAGTCTTCTTCTTGTCCTATAAACAAGATAAAAAATGTTCCACCCTACAGAAAGGTCCTCCAAGAACCATGTGCTTCTCTCAGGTTAATACCCATTTGCTCCCTGAGTTGTTCCCACACACAGTCTTTATTTCTCTCTTCCTATTCGATCCTCTTCACAGCTTGACTTCAATTTTCACCATCCGGTACTAATGTTCTTATCAGCAATCCTCCCCTACTTGCCCATCTAAGTGAGACTTTTCACTTCTTCCAATGGGCTAACTCTCTACATTCATTTGACACAGTTCATTACTTTTTCTTCCTTGAGACTTCTGCTTCCGTTGATGCTATAATGTTCCACTTCCCAATATATATTTGCCGTCTTTTCTCAATCTTTTTCCTGAGTTCCTCTTTCTCCCTATTTAATGAATGATAGTTTCCCCAAGTCACACCTCGAGGCTGATTACTTACTCTTCTAAATGTATTATTCTAATTGGCAATGCCATTCATACTGTGGTTTTTAATCTTTACCTAAACATTTATGATTCCTGAACCTTCTAGGTTGTCCAGAACTACCTACAGGACATCTTTATACTATAAAGTGACCAGAGAATGGCTATTGTGACAGACGGTGCTGAATGACAATTTCCTCCTTGCCTTGGTGCTTAGGTACAAAATCATGATTCAGTCTGTCTCCAAAATTAACACCTCTGACCAAGTCTAGGCATGCAACCTGAAATAAGCATGGGTTTATATCTATTCCACTGCAACACTAATACAAACCATATCACCTAAAAAAAGAGGTCTGAATGGAACAAAAGCAGACTCAAACTTCAGAGTCATTTGCTCCTGTTGAAACCATAGAACCTGTACAGCAATTAAGCACAGGTGAGGCCATGTGTTTTGAGAGCATTTACTAAACCTCTCAGGAGACAAAGTTTTGTTCGAGTTGTAACCAGAATGCCTCAGGTAAGAGTTTGGCCTCAGGACTACTGACTAAAGCATAAAATGGCTACAGAACGTGAGTACCAGGCAGGCTCGCCAGTTTATAGCATTCAAGCTGATGCAGTACATCCAGTGTTTTCTAGGGTCACAGAGCCTGCTGTCAAGGGCATTGCTGTGTGTTCCTGATACACACGGTGACACCTATACCTACCTCCCACACCGGAACCTGACGCCACTCCACTATTCTGCAACATATCGCTAACGCGGGGTGGCCCTCGGCTGTGCCATCAGCCATGATCCAATGAGGGCTGCTTTTAGTCCTCTTTCCTCCTCAAAGAGAAATTCTGTCATAACAGTGAGAGAAATGCTACACAGATTAAATAGCGTAGAGACTTTTATGCATACACCCTTTCCTGATGAGGAGGAGGAAAAAGACTTTGCTCTGGTTGACAGGTTCTTTTTCAACGGTGCATCAGAGGCACAGCCAGAACTGGGAATCTGCTTTTGGTGGCATTATTGGAGTCCTCGCTGTGGACCATTTTTTCTGAACCTTTTTCCAGCATAGAATATGGCTCTGCCTTTGCTACCTTGACAACACCTCTCTAGTAACCTGGGTATGTATAGTATATTAATTATAGTACTCAGCACACACAATGTACTGTAGTTAATGTATTCAGCTAGGGTTTTTTATCTTAAAAAAATTTTAGCTGCATCTTATTTCATAAATTATCTTTGAGGACAGACCTCTAGAGGGAGTTCCATTAGAGTGATACTCCCAGGTATTTTTTCTGCCACCCTGCTCAGAAGTTATCTGAGTGCCGAGTACAGAAGATACTTAGTATTTTCAGCCAAGCTTCTTCCTGCAGCTGCTGCTCAGAAGCATGCTTTGTCTCCTATACCATATGGTGAGTTTCATGGGCACAGCTCCTACAGGGGAAGCCGGCATTGAGGGATCTCCTTAGGGCTGGCTGGGTAAATCTTGCTCAATCAGAGCTAAAACAGTAGCAAACACACTTGCCAGACCAAAGTCACGGTCTTCGACCTAGTTCTTATCAGTAAGAAAATGAGCATTTTGACCTTTATCTGTCTAACTCCTGCATCTCTCAAGTGGGCCAATGAGTAAGTGACAGGGCATTGCGAGGCATGAGAAACAACACCAATTATGAAACAATACCTATGGTGGTTTGGGCTCAGCCATTTAGATAGCCAGTTCTTCTCTATTTTCCCTGGTGGGTAATTCCTTTTCTTGTTCAATGTTAAGAAGCATAAAATGGTTTTTTAATTACTCAGAACATTTCTCTATTACATTCAGTGTGTATTTTCATTACACCCATATCTGGAAGGGCAGCAGGATGGAAAACTGGGACTACAAAACACAAATAGACAAAAAGAGAAGAAAAATTTAGTGAGAACGCCTTTGAGCAAAGACAGGCAGGGTAACCTGAGCAGAGAAGTAAATAAATGTCTCAAAGACCTAGAATGTGGGGAAACGCTTTTCAAATGTTTATCCTTGCAATCAATTGCAAAGTCAAGCACCTTCTTTCAACAATTCGTTACTATTCATGGGAAACGCCAGCACCTCGACTTGTAGCCTGGCTCTATTTTCTGACCAAGAAGATAATTTACATTTGGTTATGTCTTACAACATCCATAGACATTTCATCAACATTTTGGCCCATTTTCGCAGCATATTTTCCTTACTCGGTCTTTCTGAAGGAAAGCCAGAAGAAATAATCCATTTTAGAGTATTTTTCTAGCATTGGTGTTTGAAGAAATTTAGATCCAAAAATAAAGTAGAACATTATGTTACCACAGTTTTGAATCCACAAACTCAGTGTTCGGATGGGTCAAATTCCACGACACCCCATTCCAAGGGACTGTGAAATTCTTCTTGTCCTATCATGCTGGTGTCTCAAGCAGTATGGAACCATCGCAGGCCCAAGGTTGAGCCCTAATAACCTTTAAAAAAATTATTCTCAAATCTCATGATTTATTGTAAAGTGATAGGAAAGCTTGCTTCGTGCTGAGTCTGTAATTTCACTATCATTTTTAGTCCTAAGATCTGGAACCTTTTGACTATTATTCTCACATGCCATTTTACTGCCTAAAAGTAGATTTCAGACCTGAAAATCTGAAGGACATGACCTATGAAGTGAAACAAATTTGAAATCATTGCTGGTGCGACTTAATTATGAGGTTTTAAAGAGGGCTAAGTCTACACAGGGGTAGAAATATTCCCAAAGACAGACACAGAAAGACCTGGGTTCTATCCCGCCTTTCCCACTTACCAGAATTACTGGACAAACTACATAACTTCTCCAAGACCCAGCTACCTGTAAAATGCAATAACACATACCTACCAGGTTTTCCTGAAGAATAAATAATTCAGTTTAGCACTTAACTTAGTACCCAACACCAAGTAGGTAGCTAAAAGTGTGGGCTCTGGTATTTAATTCTGGCTTATAATGATAACTTATAACTGCTGTTGGGCTTGTAATGATTATTAGTGAATAAACAATTCATTTATTCCCCTAGAACAAGTCAAAAGCACATCACATTTATAAAGTGAACACTAATACGGAGCACCCAAAACCTGCCAGGCACTGTTCTGAGGGCTTTAAATGTATTAACTCATTAATTTTGAAAACACCTCCATTTTAATAATATCCTATTTACAGCAGAATATATGAGGAAACCAGAGCACAGAGAGGTTTAGTAACTTCACCATGCACACACAGCATGTGGCTGAGCCAGATTACAAACCCAGGCAGGCCCCACCTTTACGCTTAGCATTCTCTCTTCTGCCTCCCTGCATACCCCTCAGGCTTGTACTGTGGCATGATGGATCGTTTGGCAGAGACGTTGGTAGCTGCCTGAACTTGGTGAAAGAAAGAACAGGTTTAAAAACAGAGAAGTCTGAGTAGGTGGACAGTTGTGCAACTATTCTGATGGGCCCTTTGGGGGCACTTATGAGAGCATTACTGGTTGGAGCCAAAGGACTGGAGCCACCGGCAGTGGTTGGGTCCTCACCAGGGAGCTGTCCAGCCTGAGCGGAAAGGCTTGTGATGAGGAGGAGATGGATTTCTGATGCCCTGCAGCCCGTGCTGGAATAACTCTGAATGTGACCGAACAGTCTTTTTTACAATGTGTCAACATGGTGTCCCCGGTGATTTCTCCTTATAGGTCCTAATTCCACCCCATGACACTGCCTACTTCATGCGCAGGCTGTCTCCCACCCAACTGTCCTTCAATATTTTGCCATTTCACCATGTCTCCCTTCCGGCTTCTCTTCCCCACACACAAAGCCTCACAATCGCTTCCATCCGAATGTCATGCCCTTGGTGTCCTCTCCACCATGGATCCCTACTTGAGCAGTTAGGAGTTCAAGGATGGTGTGAGACAGATACTGGTTTGAACCCTGGCTCTGTCTTACTAATTTTGTGATGCTACACAAATTTCCTTACCTGTGAAACAGGAGTAAGAATCCTATATAATAAAAGGGCAATATGCAAATAGACCGAACGGCAGAACAACCTAGCAACCAATCAAAGCGTAATATGCTAATGATATGCTAAGGCTGCTCAACTGCTTGCTATGATGTGCACTGACCACCAGTGGGCAGATGCTCCGACCAGTAGGTTAGCTGGCCAATCGGGACTGAGCGAGATGGGCCGGACACACCCTGGAGCCCTCCCACGGTCTCTCCCTGGCCCAATTGTGCACTGGTGGGGTCTCTCAGCCTGGCCTGCATTCTCTTGCAATCTGGGACCCCTCAGGGGATGTTGGAGAGCCGGTTTCAGCCCAATCCCGCAGGTGACACCCTTTGGGAGGGTGCCAGATGCAGGGCTCATGGCTGGTGAGCACTGTTGTGGCAGCATGAGCCTCTCCCAATCGGGACTGTCTGGATGCGAATCTGCAGTGCGAGCCTCTCCCAATCAGGACTGACTGGGTGTGAGTCCGAGGCAGGCACAATGGGGCCAGGATGAGCAGGAGTGGCAGGTGGTGTTGGACTGCAGGTTTTGACCCGATCCCTGCAGGCCACCCAGAGGGACCCCACCCATGCACGAATTCCTGCACTGGGCCTCTAGTGTCTATATAATAAGCTACAGGATTAAGTAAGAAATTCCTGAGAACTTATATGTCCCCAGATGTTGGTTGCTTGTAGTTCTTGTCATCCTCACCTTGGATGCTGTGAAAGTGTGGGACAAAAATGGCAATGGGACATCTACTCTAGTGCAGAGCCAGCATGGCACAGGCGGAGCGGGAAAGATACGCTGGTTCTTTTTCTTTTATTTAAATATATTTTTATTGATTTCAGAGAGGAAGGGAGTGGGAGAGAGAAATAAAAACATCAATGATGAGAAAGAATCATTGATCAGCTGCCTCCTGCACACCCCCTACTGGGGATCAAGTCTGCAACCTGGGCATGTGGCCTGACTGGGAATCAAACCTTGACCTCCTGATTCATAGGTTAACCATCAACCACTGAACCACACTAGCCAGGCAACACAGATTCTTAAGCTCCCGCCACACACATCATAGCTCCTGCCCCAGGAGTACCTGCTTCTCCCTTTCTCAACATCACTTCTCTTGGCTTGGGGGATCTGTTTACCACTCCAAGCATACGAGTGGTAACAGATATATGAGCCTTGCAAAACATCATGGAATTCTTTTTAGTGAAAGATATAAAAGCTAAGTGATACTTTTTTACTAGGAGACAAGTGAAATTCTGAAAATCATGACTCCATTTGGAACAATTAAAACAGACCTCCAGATAAATACCAGCTTGGGGGAAAAATATTACAAAATGGCTATGTTCCCCCTGGGAGCTAAGTCACTTCTAACCTTCTTTCCTAAGATGCCAACCCATGGTGAAGAGCAATCACACCATGATGCGGAAACAGAGGGAATCTTGGCTCAGTTGGCTGGTCCTCAGAGCAGAATGGTGACAGCTCAAAAACAAGATCACTGCCTACATGCTGTAGGCGCCACCAACTCAGCCCTCACTGGCACGTCACTTTCACCACTTACTCAAGATCTAATTTGGGGACACTCTTTGTTCATATAGTATTCTCATATTTGTATGTTTGTTTTTAACAATCATTAGGGTTACTTTTATTTATTAAATCATTTACCAAAAGATTTTATTTATCATAATCTCATAACTCACTGCATTTAGCCTTGGATATTTCCAAAAAATTGAGTCCCCATGAAAGTAATGAAGATTCACTAACAGTAAGGATATACCAAATAAAGTGAATCACACTTTGCTAAGAATTTCCTGAGGGGAGTGCTAAGGATGTTTTGAGCTCTTAGTTGTTTTTAATAGGAACAATTGACCACTTAAGCAATTTAGATTCCCTAAAAACTCAATGGCTTAGAGTGAAACTGACATAGGCTGGGCCGTGCTGACTCCACATTTCTGGAGGAAAAAGTACTTTAATTTGTTTGAGGACAAAACAGGGATCATCCTTCTCTTTGGATCCTCCACCCCCCACCCCCTCCCCGCAGAATCTAGCTCAGACCCTTAACTATAGCATGAACTCAATATTTTTTGAATAAGTGTTCCTGAATTGCAGAAATGCAGGCTTTTTCCCCCCTATTATAATAACCTTGAACTCTAAGTCTTAAGTAAGAACCAGGAGTCCTCTCTACAGAAAGTTGGAGATAGCCTCGATCTGAGTTCTAGTCCCAGTTCTGTCTGCAGAGCAAATGGGCAAGAGACGCCTCTGGAGTCAGCCACCTGCATTCGCACCCCGGCTCTACCATCCGGGGAAGCTCCCTCAGCTCTCTGTGCTCCTGTCCTCGTCCATAAAATGGGAATAAGAATGTGGTCTGTACCTCATAGGCTTGTCATGAGAAGTAACTGAAATAATATATAAAGTATAAGCAGAGCTGTTGGCCTGTCATGAGCACTCAGTGTGTTAGCTATTGTTTGAGGGTTGAAGGGCCTGGGGCAAGTCACTTAGCACTCTGCCCTGCCATTTCATCATGTGTAAAGCGAAGAATATGAACACAGTTTATTTCTGATCTAGAGGGTATCAGCAGGAGGCCCTGATAGGAAAGTTTCCAATTGCTGGTACATGAATGAGGAAGTAGGCACAATGGAATGGTCTTTTGTTTTCACCCCTAACACAGATATCCTAGGACTTTAGTCATAAAAGCTGATGATACCTGGCTGGTATGAGGAAAGCTGTTATGCATTAAACCTGACTTGGAGATGGGTGGCTTGTAGGGAAGGAAGTTGGAGGGCTGCTATGCAGGGCATTCCCATGCAATGTTTGTGCGTTTTTGCAGGATGGGAGAGAGGGAGGTGCTATTCTCCAAAGCCTAGCTGCTTTTCAAGCCACTGCTTATTGTGTTTCCCAGAATTTCTCAGTAAATTACATTGATTTGGGACAATGGAGAAAAGAAATTCGCTCTCTTTTTGATATCAATTATTGTGAGTAATTGAATTCTGCCCTTTTGTATAGGAAAAATAGTAAAATCCATCTGCAAATATCTGGGCTGGTTACTTGAATTTGGGAGGAATTCCTTTCACTTTGCAAGGTATTTGTGGGCTATGATTATCTATGCTCCAAACACATCTCTGGAAGGGAATGACGTAGGTGGAGTATGAAATCAGGATGCTGAGCACTTGCTGTGGGCCCACACAGCCTGGCCATTATATGCACATCGTCTGTTATCCATACAAGCACCCTTTGAATGGATTACCTGCATCTCACATGTCAGGGACACTGAGTGTTGGCGAGCTCCACGACTTGCACACTGTTACCAGTGATGGCACTGAGATTTGATCCAAGGTCCATATGGCCCAGAATTCATGCTACAGGCCTTCAACCACCTTCCCAACGTAAGACGAACCTTCCCAATTTAAACACACTGCTTGAAGTTTACAAGACAATCCTTTTCAGTGTTCCATTTGGAGAGGAAAAAAGATCCACCCTCATGAGCATTATGCCCTTCAATTTAATCTGGCTAAGAATGTGATAATTAGGAATTAAACTCTTTCATAATACTCTTGTAGAGGAATATTGCTGCCCCCGTCATTGTGGAGATCTTTTCTATTCGATTTCTGTCAGTTCTGGAAAGCAAGAAAACCCCCAATGGCCCAGAGAGAGGGACATTTTCTCCTGGTTCAGATATTCAGATGGCTATCTAATAAGAAGGTAATTCTTGTCCAATGCTTAGCCCTACAGAAGAGAGCAACACTTACATATTTCCAGGTTATGCTCCCACTGTAAGTGTTTCCACACCGATAATCATGGTTATAGTGGAAATGGAGTAGTCTAGATGATGGAGTAGTCTAGGGGAATCATCTTAAATTTTGCTAGAAATTTTGATTTCTGGTTGCAAATATTATTTAGTCTCATGGGCCCATGGTAATTTTCATGATGGGTGAAAAAATACTTCCATTTCATGTAAGCATTTCACCAAAACTATGACCCCCCCTACCATACGCATTGCCATTTCCCCCTTTCCTTTCCCTTTTGGACAGAAACTTTGCTAATGGACCTTCTCTGTGACTTGTTTGAATGTAACTGGGGACGAAGTGAAGCTGCTGAAATAACAACTCAGAAACCCTGACTCACTCTTGCCACATTGAAAGGGAGAAAACTTCCCAAATATCCCAATCATTCAACCTGTGGGAAGATAAAAAAAAAAAGAAAAGAAAATTTAAAGGGAAGCAGAGTTTTTGGAAAGTTCTGATCCAAAAGTGAGGAAGTGTTTTATTAACCACTGAGCAAAGTGGAGGGGAGGTTTTAGGGTCTCTTCTTCTTCAGAAAAAGCAAGACTGAGCTCCGGTTCTTCTGCACCCCAGGCCCAGCCCCGCACCAGCGGCACCTGCAGAAGACCACCCTGGCTACTTTCCAATGCTGCTCCGAGCCTCCCAACAGAAGCAAGAGCAAAGCAAAACCCCAAACCCACAAGCAATAATGACACTGCCTATAAAAAAGGATGAGATATGCAGAAAATGTTTATAATCAAAATTCTTTCCAGACAGAAGGCTTTTTAGCAGCCTTTGGGGAAATTTCTGAGGATTCTGAAATACCTTTCTAAGCAAATGTGTATTGATGTGCATGCTCTTGTGACATCCTTGTATTTCTTCACCATATAATTAGGAGGCAGAAAGAATAGAACTGCTGGGTATTTTTCCCATCCTGCTATGCCTTTAGTCTCTTGTTGATCAATTTCCTGGTAGGAATTTAGTTAGTCAATGTCAGTGAAATTTTTGAAGAATATCCATTTTCTTTCTCTTTTTTCCATGATGCTTGTTCCCTACTTTAAAGCCCAAGAATAAGAGAGATTTAGAGAACTTTCTAGTCTAGTTTGTCATACAGCAGAAAGCCCACAAACTTCCCCTTGAAATCCAAAAACAAGACCTGAAAGCCCCACACTTATTTACAGCCTTCTTCTCGAAACCACACATGCAAGTGCAGTGACTGTACATCCTAATGAGCTTATCTGCATTCTGCCCATGCCTTGCCATGCTGGGAGAACTTTAAAATTCTTCACCATCATTCACAGGCAAACCCCGACTCCCCAAGATTTACAATGCAATCAGCGGCAAAGCTAATTGGAATCTAGATTTTCTAACACCTACAGAAAAATCCATGCAGTTCTGAGAGAGAAAATACAGCCGAGGAAGCAAGACTAAATTGAAGTGCGGCATTTCTAAACCAGTGAGAGATAGGAAGGGAGAACAATTTACAAAGGATTTAGATATGTGTTAGGACAGGATTGCTTCTTTTCCTTTCGCATTTAGGCTGGCTGGATTAAACAACACAGGGTCAGGGAGTGCCTGGCAACTTCTACAGATCCAACTCGCCACCTGGGTCTTTGGAGGACCCTGAAATATCCTGGGGTGGAGAGGAGTCGGGATAGTTTTGTTCACAGACTCAGGAGAGAGTTGAGAGGGGAGTACATGGGGATGAAGCTTGGGGAAAAGCAACTAGAATTGAGGGAAGGGAGGACCAAGGTTTTTGTTCTTGTCTATATGCCTCAGAAGCCTGAACTTTTATCATCAACAGGGGGTTGCCCTCCACTGCGCCCTCATAAGAATAGATGGTAAATTCTAGTCAGACCTGTGTGATCTTGAAAGCCTCCTACAGGGATTTGAAGTCTTTCAATGTTGTACGGAAGGGCAGGAGAATCACATAACCCCTACTGAGGGGCAGGAGCTTTCACAAAGGCCAGAAGGAAGAGCAAGGAAGAGATGAATGTGCAAGAGAGAGGATTGAGGTAGAATTTATAGGACTTTGGAATGACTGGATGTAGGGGCGAGTGTTGGGGGTGCCTTTAAGCACAATGGCTGAAAGAGATGGTGTTGCCATTAAGGGAAATAAGTTATTAAGGGAAATAAGGTATGCTGATGTAGAGACCAGTGTGAGATCAGTTATGTTATCAACAGAATGAAATGTCAGGAACACAGGAAATAAGGAGCCAGAGCCCTGGAGAGAGGCTGGGATGCCAATATGTACTTGGGAGTCTTTGGCACATGGACCTGGGCTCCTCAGCATGTAGACAGTGGTTGAAAAGAAGGGAGAAAACAGGGCTGTTGAGGGGAAGGAGGTAGAGAGAGTTGCAAAAAGAACCAAGAACAGACCTGAGGAAATGCCTCACTGGGTGGGGGTAGGGGGCATATAAAAGAAACAAGGGAGAACCAGAAATTGCAGTGTTGCAACATCAAAGAGGAAAGGAAATTTCGAGTAGGGATGGGTGCATGGTATCAATCTTGTGGAAGGTAGCTAGCGGGTGACCTCTAGTGACTCAAAGAGCAGGCAAATGTGGAGGTGAAGGTTAGTGAAGGATTAAGACGTGGGGAAATGCCAGGGAAATGGATGATGTAAATGGATGATGTAAATGTAGACTAGTTTTGCAACGGGTCTGCCCCTGAAGAAGAGGATGGAGAAGCTGGATGCTGGAGGATGCAGCCAGGTTCAGGAAAAGGGGAGTTAAGAGTAAGAAGGGGCTGAAAATGTTTGTAGACTGAAGGGAAGGAGCTGGGTGATGTGAGGGATGGGAAATGTGAGAGGGATGGGCTACAATTGTGTGGCTTGGCTCAGGAAGATTTTTAAAGGAGAACAGACGCAGGTTCCAAGGAACATCTGGGGTTTCTTTAAGATAACTTCAAGCTGGACTTACGATATATTTTTCCTATGTTTTAGTGGCAATAATAGCAGGTATTTTATTTAAAAATCTACTATTCTTAGAGGATTGTATTCAAAAGATAAATAAAAATCCCTGTCTTCCAGCACATACCGTCATAACCCTCCCCCTGCCCTGCAAAACTAGCCTGCCAAACTAGACCAAAATTTTCTTCATCTGGAAAGACAATGCTTTTGGGGGTAATAAAACAACAACAACAAAAAACTAACAAAAAAATTTTTTTGTGTTTGACAGATTTAAATCTCTAACTTAGTAAATCAAATGTTTATCATAATTTTAGATGGTAAAGACATGTTTGTTGAAATGT
Source organism: Myotis lucifugus (assembly GCF_000147115.1). Lineage (NCBI taxonomy): Eukaryota > Metazoa > Chordata > Mammalia > Chiroptera > Vespertilionidae > Myotis > Myotis lucifugus. The sequence continues at coordinate 3,625,668 of NW_005871096.1, forward strand.
TTGTTAAAATTCAAAAAGCTGTTGGTTAGGCTTATATGCATGCCTACCCAATGGACACAGACACCGGGTGGTGAGGGCATGAGTGGGGGGGTGGGGGGGACAGTTGGGGGATAATGACACATATGTAATACCTTAATCAATAAAGAAAAAAATTCAAAAAGCCAGTAATTTTAATAAAGCAGTGCTGCTTGCATTGAGATTATATACAGGAAGCCTCCTCTTTACAGCATGTATAACATTAATTCAATCATTCATGAGCTAGGATTATACCACACACTAAAGGGACTGTTAGAAAACGGTCCCTAAATTCCATAGAATGTAATGTCTCAAAGAGGAGAAACACAAACACATCTTCCCTAAATAAAACGTGGTGGACGCTGTCATAGAGAATTGTGAAGTGTATGGGAGCCCACCTGGAAGTGATGTGAGGGGGGTCCCCAAGGATGGCATCTCCAAGGAGGCCTCTTCTCTGAAGGAGGATGGGGCATGATGGGTAATGGCACTGGACGGTGGGGAGTGGGATTGAAGGGCCAGGAAATGGAGCTGGGAAAAGACTGTGGAAAAGAATATAAATTGTATCCTGCCCAGGAACGGAACCAATAAAAGACTTTGAACTGGAAAGGAGCACCATCAGCAATCACTGCCCAATCGTTTTAACTGATACCCTCCTAAGGGCTTCCCCCTCATTTCTTTGGGGACTTCCCACAAGATTTAAGGCAAGACAGTTCTGTTACATTCCTGCCTTTACAACCCATGAGAGAAGGTTTTTGAAGTTCTTTTATTTTATTTTATTTTTGATGCTGCTATTCATTTTTTTAAAATATATTTCTTTATTGATTTCAGAGAGGAAGGGAGAAGGAGAGAGAGATAGAAACATCAATGATGAGAGAGAATCATTGATCGGCTGCCTCCTGCACACCCCCTACTGGGGATCGAGCCCGCAACCCAGGCATGTGCCCTTGGCCGGAATCGAACCTGGGACCCATCGGTCCACAGGCTGACGCTCTATCCACTGAGCCAAGCCGGCTAGGGCTGCTATTCCTTTTTTATGACTCTGTAGAGGAGAGTGGAATGGTCTGAGAGTTGTCACCGGAAGTGTCAGAGAGTGCCCTAAAAGCACATGCAGCATATGGGTGGCTTTCTTTGGTCAATGTGCATCTAACAGCTACACTATAGCTTTAAATAAGTGAAGAGTCCTCGAGGAACTCAAACGCCAGGCTGGCACATGCGACACCACCATCAAGCTAAGAATCTGCAACCCTTCAAACCTATCTGATGGACATCAATTTTTAGGGAAGGTTGAGTTCAGCATGGGGAGCGTTGGAAAGGGATACGTGCCCCGTTCGGCTCCCCAGTATTCATGTTCAGCTCCCATTGGAGCCGCCAGAAGAGCCTCACACTGGTCCACTCACCTTCACTAGAGTGTAGTTAAGAACCTCTCTCAGGGGTTTTAATTTGCCACTCCATCTTCTCCCAATGGGGCTGAGCTCAGGATCGCTTCCAAGCATGCAGTGCCTGGAGAGAATTCCACTAAACCCAGCTGGCCTCATTATTTGAAATTTCCAGTGGTATTTTGGCACCCTGGTAACTAAAAGTGTATTGGTTCTGCCCAGCAGATCACACCTTATTAAGGATTCTGACCACCATTTTGCGTGCACATACATACAGAGAAGCTTTAAATTGTATAAAAAATATATTTTAATCCCTTTGCTTGATTTAGGGCTGTTTATTGAAAGAAAAGTCATCAGTTTAAACTTCCTTAGATATCTTTTAAAAAAGACCTGGGTTTTCCAATCATCCCTCCCAGACTCTTGTAAATTCTAACCATATGAGAGGGTGGAGCTGTGTTTTTTAATGTGTTAAAGTAAACTAAATAGTACATGGGATTCACATGTACACCCCTTTTTATAGGGCTTGGAACATAACTTTACATTTATCTTGGCTTTTATGACATTGGTAGTCATGATGACGAGTCAAGGCCTAGTCCTTATGAATGCAGGCAACTCCTCCGTCCTCGTGTTGTTGCAACGGAAAAAATGAGAATCACTTTATTCCAGCCCACGTGATGAGACAGTTTGCAACATTACAGCACAGGGAAGTTCTGTGTTTATTATGTGTCCAGACTGTCAAGCAATCACTAATCAGAGATATGCACCAACAAGAGTCATTAATGAAAGTTAAATAGAATTCCCCACGAGATGGCTGCCTTTCTAGGAGACAGGTTATACAAGAGCTCTGTTAACCTAGCTGGGTGATCAAAACCAATACTTTGCCTTATTCAAGGGGGGTTTCCTGGGAAAAGTGGCTCCCAAGGCGAATTTTGCAGAATGTGTGAGTGATGTGATTTTATTTCTTAGAAACCTGATCTCTTGGTTTCAAGGAAACTCCCGAAATTGCTTGACTCAAAGGGTAATTCCCCAGTCTGTTCCCACCAGGGTTATATGCAGGAGGGAAACCACATGGCAAAGGGGAAATTGCTCGGGCTTAGAAAGTTAGAGTTCAAAGTCATATGATTCTAATCCAATCTCAGCTGATACTTAAGATATAGGACTCTACTTAATTTGTCCGAGTCTCAGTTTCCTTAACTATAAATGGGGATTGATAATGTAACCTACCTCCTAGGCAGATTCCAAACTATATATATATATAAAGTACCCAATGCCTAGGCAGATCATGGGGCACTGAAAAAGTGGTCACCAATATTAACGGCTACTGAGAGCAGGGTTAACTATAAAAAAATGGAACCAAGGATTTTGATACTGGCTGTTATCTCTGTATCTTAGGATATTTTCCCAATACTTATATGATTAACTTCTTACTTTTTTCATATTTTTGCTCAGATATAACCTTCTCAAAGAGGCCTACACTGACCATTCACTCACTATATTTAACAAAATAACCTATAGTGTTCCTCTCAACATTTTAGGGTCACCTAACATACTCTATAATTTTCTTATTTATTAGTTGTTGTTGTTGTTATTCTTTATTTTTTAAAATATATTTTTATTGATCTTTTTTTTAGAGTGAGGAAGGGAGAAGTATAGAGAGATAGAAACATCAATGAGAGAAACATCAATCTGCTGCCTCCTGCATGCCCCGCACTGGGGATTGAGCTGAGTCCACAATCCGGACATGTGCCCTGACTGGAAATGGAATTGTGACCTTCTGATTTACAGTCCAACACCAATCTCTGAGCCACACCAGCCAGGCTGTTGTTGTTGTTATTATTATTACTATCATTATCTGTTTCCCCATTAGAACATAAACCCATCAGGGGAGTTTTATCTGTTTTGCCTACTGATGTGTTTCCAGTACTTAGTGGATTCTTGATTTGTTAAATGAATGAAAGAAGAACTTTGCTTAGGTTTGTTTTGAATTTGAACGTTGGGTCCAAGAGGAGTAATGGTTTCTCACAGTACTCACTTATCAGGATAGAGTCAGGGCAGGTCTGAGGGCGCTGCTAAATGGGCACCCAGCACCAAGGCGAGTCATTTAACTGGCTCTAGCACAGGCAAGCTTGGCAGTGTGAGTGAGAGGAAGCTTTCCCGAGATAGGCTTAAGTATTCACAACATGCTCCCTCGCCTGGAATCCTTCACACATTATGCTCATCAAGCTGCACAAGGGAAAGATGTCTGAGCTTTCCATGGAACAGTAGGAAACCCTTGCTAAATCAACATCACCATCAGTGTCATGTCGATCAAGTCCACAATGTTCAATAGAAACCTGCTTTTTAAAAATTTGTGAACAGTCCCCACATCCGCTAACTATTCATGCCTTGTTCAAGCAGATGTGTCAACATCTAACCAAAATATCAATCAAATAGCAATGACTGGAATTTTAATCAACTACAGCAGTTCTCCAATAGAATGGAGAAGCTTCTATAGCAAAAAGGATGCTACAAAGATGATGATGCTCTTTAATCCTGACAGCAACAGGGTCGGGTGGATGCTAAAGATTTAGCAGTTACATCATAAATTCCACAAGAGCAAGGACCATGTTACCTGCACAGTGCCTGGCACCTAATAGGCACACAATACATATGTCTTGAATGAATGAATGAATGAATGAATGAACTTTGTTAACTCAATACATATTTTAAAGACCCTTCACGAAACCAAACTGACATCATTCAAAGACAAAGATTTTGCTCAACAGGATGAATGATACTTAGCAGCAATACACAGTATATGCAAAAAAGATCTGAGAGATAAGGGCCACTGTGCAATGAATTTGCTAAATAAGCTGATACCATCTGAGCCCAAGTTAACAATGAAGAGAAGCAATGTGTCCAGAGGATAAGAAATAATGGTACCCTTGCATTTTTAACCGGTCAGACCACACCTGGAAAAGAGTTGTCCAGATCTGGGTACATATTTGAAGAAAAATTCTGACTAATGTTCAGTAGCCCAGGAACTAAGTCTCAGAGGTAATAGTGGAAGGAATTGGGTGGTGAGAGAACATGTCTGTGATAGTCAACTAGAGCAAGAAGGGCAAGTGGGCAGCACTGGATCACCTCCATGTCACCTTAGCTGCCAGCCAGGTCACCCTCTGACATTCAAGAGGGCCCCACTGACCTCAGCACACCCACCAAGCTGACCATCACAGGTGCATGAGCAATGAACACTTATTTTACCCCCTGAGGTTTTGTGATGGTTTATTACATAGCTTAATTGCAACAATAGATAACTAACACAGAGAGACATTGTGGAAGGTTTATCGTGTATAAGAGGAAGCAACACAGTTTTATTTCCTTCAAAGATGAGAATAGAAGAGTTGATTTAAATCCTTAGCGGCTCTCAAGAAGAAAACGTGGGCTCTTAGGAAATTGGGTCTTTATAAAGACTGAAGCCATCCATTCAATGAACAGACTTGACTGAATTTGAGCTTGGAAACCAGCAAAGCCAACCACCCCATCACAGGTTGACCAGGCCCAGGCTGCTGAAACTAGCCTGTCCTGGCTTAACATTGGAGAGCTTGAGAACTCACCTGGGTCAGAGATGTTGTTATCTGCTTTGTTTTTTCATGTTCCCACATTCAGGTAATAGCATAGGATCTAGCACACAGTAGACATTCAGTAAATACTGTTAAACTAAAAATGAATGGAAGATGGCACGTCTGGACCCCAGTCCTTGAATCCAAGGGGTAAATTGTTAAAACTCAGTCTAAAAGCCACATAAATCTAACCAAATATTTAGAAAATATTTAGAAAATCTATTTTCCAAGCTCCTGAGGAAAGGAATGGAACTAATAAAGAAGAGGCTGAGTGTCTAGGGGACGTCGAATAGAGTAAACTGAATATTCTGTGGCACCAAACTCTAAAATATTCATGTTGATAATTTTTATAGATTAGTGAGAAGCAGCCTATGAGAAGAGGAAGCAAGAGTCAAGGAAAAGGCACTGATTCCAAGATTACAAGATTAGTAGATAAAGGTGTCAAGAGCAAGGCGATGGTATTGGGTTTGGGACTCCTGATTCCAGTCTTCTGGAACATTCTTCCTTTTGAGGGATCCTGATGCAGGCTTAGCAGATGCCATGTTTTAAAAATTAGTCCCCTTAGAAAGAAAGAACAGCTCTTCTTTTACAGACTCTTGACCCAGCTCATGAACACACAGAAAGGACTCTCTCTACTATAACAGGAATCAGCAAACTTTTTCTTAAAGGTTCATAATTTAAGACATACGTAGCCAAAGATATTACATAAATGAATGAGCATGGCAGTATTCCACTACACTTTTACTTATAGACATTGAAATTAAATTTTCATGTGTTTGAAATATTCTTCTTTTACTTTTTTTTAACCATTTAAAGATGTAACAACCATTCTTAGCTTGCAGGCCATGAAAAAAAGATAATGTGTTGTTTTTGGCCTCCAGGCCATAGTTTGCTGACCCTGGCTGTTTATGAATGAGCATGCCTACTGCTCAATGTGAGCAAAGCAGGCTGCCCCAGAAAACTCCAGTAGTGACCATTTTTGATTGAATAAGAGCAACTTTTAATTTCATGATACAACTGCATAAAGAAAAGCAAATCTTATGAGGATCACTTTGTCCCAAGCAACTCCTTTAGGACATTTCAAGGATCAAGCACTGTTTTGCATGGTTTCTAATAAGTTTGGAAATTAAGGTAAATATAAATATCCATGTTTATAAACATTCAACTGAACTCATGAACTCTGCAGACAGTGTGGAGGAATGAAAGACATATATTCCTATATTCCTCTCCACTACCCCATCATCTCCCCTCCCCCCCCCCCCACAACACAGGCCATCTCTATCCTTAGGTAATTATACAACTGAACTGACAATGACTTTAGAATTGTACTTCCCATCTTCCTATCATGGAGGCAGAATGATAGAATACGCTAAGTTTTTGGAATCAGAGCATTAGCCTCCTATATCGAGACTTATAAAAGAAAAAAATTATATGTAGATGTTAAAAATAGCCTTATTCCTCAAAAGAAATGAATATAACTATGTCCCATAGAAGAGAAAATCTTTATAATTAATCATGTTTTTCTTTTTGCTGTGGCTGTCAGAAACTCAGAATCAAGTTTGTTCTCTCATTATAAAAATTAAACAAGATATTTATCCTTTGATTATACTGATACTTTCCATGGTCAATACTATTGTTCCCCAATGATATGTTTAGTTTTCCTCAGGAACAGAATAAACCATGTTGACAATACATTCATATCAAGATAAACCAAATGAAGCATTCTTTTAAATGTCCTCTTTTTCAAGACTGTCTTCTACTTCCCCATATGTTTCTGTTCTTCATCTGGTTATTAGTTTTTTTGTTGCCATGGCATTTAATATTTATGCAAACAATAAAAAGCAAAGTAACAATTTTTGTCTACTTCCTGTCCACTTTTAGTTAGGATTTCAGGCTGAGTGGTGAGTGATTGATTCCAACTTGATGTACCCAGAGGTAGTGAGATGGGATGGCATTGGGCCGTTTACTCCATGTCACTTATAAAGTAGAAGACTTTTTTTTTTACTGCTTAGGAGAGTAAAATGAGGTAAAGATATCAAATTATTTTTCCTTATTTCAGTCAACAGGCATTAACTGAGCACCTACTATATGTTGGACATACTAGTACAATAAAAATTAACCAATTAGATTCTATATGAAATTTTGTTCTTACCTTCCTATGAATAGGCAATAAATTTTAAATAGCAGAATGAAGAATAGAGGACAATAGTAATTAGAACTGCATTGAGGATGTAGAGGTGAAGCCTATTGTAATTTGGATACGTGGTGAAGTTTTATTAATTCAGATAGCATTATTTGGAATCTAAGACAAATCAGTCAGGAGCTATATTAAAGTGCAATATCTCACTAAATCAAAAGAATCTGTTTGTAAATAAATAATGTGTTGGTTACAAAGTGATTTGTACCTGACTTTTCAAGTAAATCTGGCCACTAGATTATGTGCTTAAAAAATGTATATGCTTAAAAGCCTCTATTTTAGGTGCTTAAAAATATATAAAACAAAAGTATCCTTTTATTTTGTTTTGTTGTTAACCCTTACCCAAGGACATTGTTTCCATTGGTTTTTAGAAAGAGTGGAAGGGAGGGAGGGAGGAAGGGAGGAAAAGAGAGAGAGAGAGAGAGAGAGAGAGAGAGAGAGAGAGAGAGAGAGGTGGAAGAGACACATTGCTTGGTTGCCTCCTGCATGCACCCTGACCAGGGCCGGGGATCGAACCTGCAACCCAAGTATGTACACTTGACCTTGACCAGGAATTGAACCTACAACCCTTCTGTGTGCAGACCAACACTCTAACCACTGAGCATACTGGCCAGGGCCAAAAGTATCCTTCTTTTAAAAACTAGCATAACTTAGCTTTTCACTAATCACCCAGGTGCCTATTAGAGTCGTGAGGAATCTGCTCTGGCCATGGAATGTGGTGGTTAAGAGCCAGGCTTGAGCTTGAAGCCAGCTGTCACACACCAGCTGGGTTACTTTGGCCAACCGTTTAATTTCCCTGTGCTTAGCTCCTTCATTTATAAAATGAGGGTATCATATCCTTCCTAGTGTAGTTATAGGAAGAAAAAGAGAAAAATAAAGTGCCTGAGAATATTGAATAATAAAATGACTAAGGGCATTAGACTCCTGGATTCAAATTCCAGCTCCATCCATCACTCACCTTGAGCATCCACCTAACATCCCTTTGCCTCAGTTTCCTCATCTATAAAAGGAGGGTGCTAGTTGCTTCTACCTTGTTGGGTTACTGTGGGCAGTAAATAATACATGTAAAGTGCTTAGAATACAATGAGCACTAATGTTAACTTATCAGCAGAATGTCTGGCATATTGTAGGTACCATATAAGCAGGCGTTAATATTAACAGAATGGGACAAATGGGAAGAAATAGGGACCATAAGCCTTCACAGGTAGAAAGGTCTTAGGACTCATTCTGCCCTATCTTTCATTTGACAGATGGGAAAACGAAGGACTAAAGCAACAGTCCTGTCCAAAGTCTCTCAGCTCAGGACAGAGCCTGAACAGCAACCCTTTGGAGCTCTAGTCCACTGTCCTTGGCCTGAAACCACACACACTGAGTCTTCCTGCCTCAGGTGATGGGATTGTAATGGAAACCAGTTATTTCATCTCTGTTCTCCAAAGGGAAAAAAACTGGTCGGGAATCTGTTGGGGGGGGGGGGGGTAAGAACAAAGTGAGAGCAGCCATTGGCAGAGAGACAAGATTAAATACTCTTCCTCGATATGGGATGTATCTGGAAGGCATCAGGATTTGATTTTTGGTGAAACAAGCCAAGGATGTATAGATGAAAAATATAACTATGAGAAATAAGAATGGCTTTGGGGAATTGTAGACTGATCAGTTACACTTCTGGATAGGGCCTGTTGATGGAATCATTAATCATACAAACAAAAACAACCTGATTATTTAAGTAAGAGAAAATTTACGAAGAGACTCATTTAGTAAGGCAGAAGGCAAAGAAGTGCTTTTGGATGAGCTTCTCATTAAAATGCATTTTCAAAACTGAGTTGAGTGATGGGGTGATCATTGCTATAAATACTTTAAAGGAAGAGACTATTCAGAGCATTTAGCTCAACGCTGTTATTTACAACAAGGAAGAGAAACAGAAAGAGCAAGTGGCTTGCTCAACGTGACTTGATTAGTTTAGAGCAGCGGTTCTCAACCTGAGGGTCGTGACCCCTTTGGGGGTCGAACAACCCTTTCACAGGGGTCACCTAAGACCATCGGAAAACACATATATAATTACATATTGTTTTTGTGATTAATCACTATGCTTTAACTATGTTCAATTTGTAACAATGAAATTGGGGGTCACCACAACATGAGGAACTGTATTAAAGGGTCGCAGCATTGGGAAGGTTGAGAACCACTGGTTTAGAGCATCATGGATAGGTTTATGGCTTAAAGCTGAAGCCTTAAAAAAGAGTAGAGGTAAACAGAAGCATAATGAATGAACATCACTGCAGAAGTCGCCACCACCATTTGCTGAGAGCTTATCAGATGCCAGACAACACACTAAGTTGAACCATATACTCTAGTCCTCACACATGAGTGAGGTAGGTACTGTTATTATACCATTTTACAGTCGATGAAACAGAAGTTTCAGGAAGGATGTGAGTGACATTACCACTTGCATCAGCACCATTACCATTGCCACCTTTTCCTGAGCCCATACCATGCACCAAGTATACACAGTAGTTGCTTTACCTGCATTAGCTTATCTAGTTCTTACAATAACATTCTTATGAGGTCAGTACTACAGTTAACCCTCATTTTACAGATGAGAAAGCTAAAGCATAAGGTTAAAGAACTGGCCTAAGGTCACTTAGCTGGGAAGTGGCTAAGCCAGGAGATGAACCTGGGTCTCTGTCCTTAACATCTTCAAGAATAATAGGAAGGAAAAAGTGCAAAGAAAAATTCCACTTGCAAATCTTTGATTCTTCCAGTAGAAAAGACCCAAGCTGATAGGGAGATATAAATACAGTGAAGGTCTTTTTATATATTTTATTTTTAGTTTTTAAATTGATGTTAGAGAGAGAGGAAAGGAGGGAGGGTGGGAGGGAGGGAGGGAGGAAGGGTGGGAGAGAGGGAGGAAGGGAAGGAGAGGGAGAGAGAGAGAGAGAGAGAGAGAGAGAGATCAATTGATTGCCTCCCATACACACCCTGAACCCACAACCTCGGTAGGTGCCCTGACCTGGAATTGAACCTGCAACCTTTCAGTGTATGGGACGCCTGAGCCACAGGGGCCAAAGCTAGAGCGAAGATCTTAAGGAGTTCTTAAAAAATGGGTGGAGGGGAAACCCTTGGCATTTCTGTGGCTAACATGAAACAGTTGAACTACAGGAAGAATGAGGCTGACCCAGGAGAGCAATTTTTGCTCCAACTATACTAAAGCTCACTACTACTTTAGTGCCATAATCTGTCACAGGAAAGGCAATACCTTCACTGCCAGGAATGCTGTGTTAAGTGGAACAGTAAATCAGGCAAGAAAAGAGTGTGCTGCAAGTGCCTAAAAGACCTAGGGGGGGTTTTTTTTGTTTGTTTGTTTTTGTTTTTTTTAAAAAAACCATTAAATAAGGAGGGTTAAAGTGAAAATGAAGAAAGTTGGGAAATAAAAACAATCAAAACATTGATTTGATTTTATAGGCAAACAAGTATAACAGAACAACATAAACCATGCCTCCCAGGGATTTTTATTTTTATTTAGAAAAACAGAGATGGGCGAGGTCTTCTTTCTACTCTACAGAGAAGGCAGTCTTCTATGCACTGATAACAATCTATCACCAAACGTGTGCTTGGAAATCTACTGACAAAGTCTGGGAAATCTTGGTGAATGCCAAGCAAGAATCATTTCTTATTCCTTGTAAAGCACTCAGTTCATGGTTAATACTTCATGTTGGCAAATTTAACCAACATAACAGTTGAGCCATCTAAACTATGGCCAAAGAGATCAATCACATAACTTGTATGCATATAAAGCATAACCAATGGGCACAGACAATAGGGAGGTGACAGCTTGGGCTGGGGGCAGGGGCAGGCTGGGAGAGGACAATGGGGGGAAAAGGGGACATATGTAATACTTTCAACAATAAAGAATTTAAAAAATACATAAATAAACAAAATATACTTATTTGCCATTTGAAGAAATTTAAATGCCAAATAAGTATGAAATGAAGTGGATATTCTTGATTGAATGCATTAGTTTGTCTTCAAACTGCCTAAGTACATAAGCTCTGTGTTTATTTAACTTTTTGTGATGTCAACCCCGTGACTTTTTAAATGAATATTTTCTGTTCAACCATAAGAGACTATCACTCATTTATTAATTGACCATAAGAAACTATCGCCATTTCATAAAACACAGTGCTGCCCAACACCCCACCACTCAAAGTGCAAGGGTTTCTTTTCAGGAATATAAATGAGTAAAGGAGCTGTTGAATTAGTCTAGGGATGGAAAGTCAGAGCTATTAGTCAAGGTCAGTGTTGAGTTTAGAGCCAGATGACATGGGAGCTGCCCAATCACTCTTGCTATGACTTTCTTAGCAAAGCTCTTTGTTTTCCATTCCTGCCCCTCACTTTCCACAGTAACTTTCCCCTAACACTGACAAACAGGAAAAAAACCACTCAAGTTCTTTCTTACATAATATGTTTGTATTACTTTTTTGAGTGTGGGAGATCCAGAACTCAAAGAGCCTGATGCTTTTTATCAATTCCACTGAACGTCAAGGGCAGGAAATAAAAATATTTTTCTCTTCCGACTCAAATACAATACCCCTTTGTGAAGTTGCTAAGAAGCTAGAAATAGCAAATCTGGGAAAAATTTCAGGTGAGAGATATGCATCAAAATACTTCATTTTTCTAAAAATATCTCTAAGTTGGTTTCCACATTCCAACTCGCCTCACACTGCAATTCTGGATGATGAACAAGATCTGTTTCACCTTATGTTGGCAGAAACTCTGAGGTTATATGAGGGGGTAAAATAACCTGTCCTGTGACTATAATAAAAGTCCCCATAGGCATTTGCTAGTTCAGAGCAGCTGTTTGCAAGATGCAAACAAGAAAGACAGAAGAGGGAAAAGAGACCCATTCAAATCAGTGCGTATTTGTTACCTGGCAACTAGAGTTTGATCAAGGACCCAAGGGGTAACTTAGGCAAGTTGGAGAGTCCCACAAGGCTAACTTAACCCGTGACAGCAAAGCTTGCATAAACCTGATCAGCTGCCTCAGCACACAGACACAATCTCCCCTAGAAAGCACAGCCATCCTAATGGCAGTTGTGCTGATCTCGTATCCAGAGAAGAACCTGGTGGCAATAGGAGATGTGTGTGGTCCAGGGTAGGCTCCAACGTTCCAGGCCCAAAGCAGGGGAGACACATGAGAAAAGCTAAAAAGAGAAGAGAGGCTTGGCCTTGGGGAACAGGGTGAACGCAACGGAATAACTAGGTAAGCACTTGGCACCCAGCAGCACCTGTGCTCCCCTCTCCTCTGTGGGCTTCTCCCTGCCACCCCAGTCTCCCCATCCCAGCTGCTCCCCTCATCAGGAGCACTAAGTTTCATTCAAGTCCTGCCAAGGAAAACTTTGCAAGGTTAAGAACACAAAAGGCTTCAGATATCTTGCTACTAAGGTTCCTTTTTTGCAAGTTTCAGTACACACACACACACACACACACACACACACACACACCCAAGAAAATTCACTTTTAGTCAAAGGGTTCAAGAATGTTGACAGTCTTTGAAGGAGTCACCATGTTCTTAAACTCTTTCAACAGCTCTATTTGTTCTCAAAGGGGTCATAGGTTTATTTAATAGCAGTTTATCTTTCAGCTGGCCCATGTCAAGCCCAAGCATAACACAGAAAGCATCCAGCATAATCATGGGTTTGAGCTGAGGAGGCTGGACGGGCACTGGTGGGGAGTCAGAGATACAAGACCAAGAGATCACTAAGTTATTTGCTGTAGGATAGCATGTCTATAGGTAAAAAGGTTGAATTCCAGATAAAAATATAGAAGTAAATATCTGGAGAGGGAATATTTCCACAGCAGTCCTGTCTACGTGTCCCCATTCTAAAAACAAAAAAAAAAAAGCACAATTAGGGTTTGTGAAACCACAGGGCAAGTGACCATTCACTTAAGGCACAGCAACATCTTTCCAGCAAGTGACAAAAACCTACCACAAAATAAACACATACCACATGCTTTCTGTAAACACATGACACAGAAACGCCTTTGTTTTTTCATCAGAAACCTGGCCAAGATGTGAGGACCCCAGCGAGGAGCACTGCTCTGGGGCTCAGAGGCCTGCGGGGAACTGATTCCTGGACAGAAAAATTAAGGTGGTGGCAATATTCCTTCATATGTTCTCCAATGAACCGTGCTCACAATGCAGACAGATGACCACAAGGAAACATTCAGTTCATTGGACAGTATGCTAGCCATGATGCCTGTGCTCAGAGAAAAATAAAGCTTTAATTTGGGACAGAATGAACCAGAAGTATACTTTTCATAGATAGCAAACCTGGCCTGCTGTCTTGCTTGAATAAATTTCATGAAAAAAATTCAACTTTCTTAAATACAAGTTCTTTTAGGGACAAAACACTGTCTATTCAGTAGCTCAAAGATGTCCCTAGTACCACACTCAAACCTATTCCATATATTTCAGTTTTTATATTTAAATCTATAAACATAGGTTAAAATATTTCTATTAAAATACATACAAATATACCACGTGTATATTTGTAGTAAACACTTTAGCCGAGTTAGACATCCTGTCTTAAGGACAACAGTTGCCTTAGGGACAATGCTGGATCCACCAACAAAATCAACAGCTGCATTTCTTAGACACAGTTCCATCACAAATCACAAATTTCTCTTCACAAATCACACATTTTATCTTCCGTTGAACCAACATATTAGTTGTCAAAAAACATGACAATGGTACCAAAGGTAGCCAGTTCATTAGTTCTTGAAAATCAACTGATCCCTTCACCATTATATTTGGTAGTCAGTTTTGCCAGCATCAAAAAGCATTCATTGAAAAGCATTTCTAAAAAGATAAATTATTTAGCAATAATGTGAGGAATATTATATTATCTTTGAGTGCTTTTTTCAGGAAGTTGGAGTTAATTCATATAGGCACCTACAGTAAGTTCTCTCCCACTGCAGTGATTAAGGTAGTCCTCTGACTGAAGACAACACCTAGGTCAGGTTTGTCCACAGCATAATAGAATGCAAGCTACTGTGATGGGATGGATTTCTAGATACAACTGTGGCAATTGACATGCAATACAAATATTTGTTTTATGGAAATGGAAGAAGAGAGAAACAGGGAAAATAGGTCACCTTTATACATACACATATCCAAGAATTTCCTAAGCCTGTCCATAGTCCTAAAAGCAAAATGTAGCAGCAGCAGCCTCGATCAACATCAATACATTGGGAACATCTAAGGCTGGTTAGTTATTCTGGGAGTGAAGAAAAATCGAAACAGAAATGAGGAAGATGAAATGGGAGTCCACCAAAAAAGACTCCAAGCGGATTCAGGGCTCGGGTGAAAATCCCAGGATGCTAATCAGAGGAAACTCGATGCAGTCAGAAGTCCACCCCAGCAAAGAGAGGCCAAGCAGAAGCCAGCAAACCCAGACCAATTCCTGGCCGCTGCTCCGACAACACTATGGCTGAGATCAGGTTTTCCTATGTCACTCCTGGGATCAGCCCTGGGAAGGGCAAGGAAACCTCAGTGACTTTTCAAATTGTATCCTTTATGGTATTTACAGGGACCTGGCCAACAACAGTCAGGGGGCTGTTTACCAAAGTCATTCTCCAGCACCACCCACAGAAATCACTGCCAAAGCTGACATGAGAATTAAACAGAAGGACCCGAGCGCAGCCATGTAAAACATGCCCCAGTCATTCCGTAAGCTCTGTTTCTTCACAGATGGCTGCCGTGGAAGAAATGACTGCTTACAGAAAACAGAGCCCCAGGAATCCAATCCAACCACTGGGAGAAGAGTAGAATAAAAATGTATTAATTATTCCATCCCGCAATTCACACGGGTGACTTCACAGGGTCTTGGCTAGAAGACATCTCAGGACAGAACTGCCACTCAGAAACAGATCTGGCACAGGTGAGGAATGGTGGGAAGGGCATGTACAGGTCACTGCTGAAGTTCTCCAAAGACAAAAAGGATTCACCAAATTAAAATATCAGCATGTTCTACAGACCAGCACAACTGATGAAGATCAGTAGCTCACATACATCCTTGTATTTTCAAGAGATGTGAGGTCTGGGCTCTGAAAAGGATCAAACAGAAGCCCACTTGCATGGCAGTACCAGGAGCTGAAAAGAGAGGAAGACCTCAAAAAAAAAAAATCCAGCCTTCTTCAATCTACAGTCTCAGAGTTGGGCTTGGGAACTCTTAGTATCTAATGGCTCTTATGTCATACTAGTGACCCAGTGCACGGATTTGTGCACATTGAAAGGAAATTAATTAGAAGGTGGCTGGTGGGGTGGGGAGGGACTGGGCGAGAAGGGCTGGACACACCCTGGAGCCAACCTCCTGCGGTCCCTCCCCAGCATCTGTGGAATGAGCAGGGTCCCTCCAGCAGGTGAGGTCCCTTGGCCTGGCCTGAAGGGATCCGACTGAAACTGGCTCTCCGACATCCCCAGAGGGGCCCTGGAGTGGGAGAGGGCACTCTGCAAAGTTTCTGTCATACAGGGTGTGGAACACAAACGCAAGTGTGCAGTAAACCAGATTTGTGGCCGACAGTGTCCCAGAAACAACATAACCCGTGGCCGAAGGTGGAATCGTATGGCCCCATGAAGAATTGGGCTCCCCCCTCTTTGGTTTTGGGGTGCATCACCCGAGAACCACCGCTGCCAAGTCACTGCAGCTCGGCAGCTCCTGCGTTGAGTCTCTGCCCCCTGGTGATCAGTGCGCATCATAGTGACCAGTCGGATGGTCGGCCACTTAGCATATGAGCCTTTTATGTATATAGATCATTATAACAACTGCTTTGGTTCTCTCATTCTCTTACTCCTTGACCATGCTCCTTTGTGTTTCAGAGGTTGATTATACTCATTCCTGCTTTGACTACCCCTCCAGTTTCATGGGTCAATCCAATGCCCATGTCTGCATATCTCTCACTGCCTTTATAGTGCTGTAGAGTTGTGTGCCACCACATACTCTCCCTACTTCCTCATCCCTCATTCACTCAGTCCATTAAAATGATGATCATGACTGTTTGTTTTAACACTAAATACACAATGTGTAGTTTAGTGCCTGGCATGAAGTAGGAGCTCAATAACCATTTTTTGAGAGATTGGAATAATCTTCCCCCCACTAAATTCCATCTTATTCTTTTACTCTCAAATTATTTTCTCCACTGAACAAAGGAAGGGTTGTAAATCATCGGAATCATGAAACCTGAAAGACAGGGTCAAATCTCAAAAATCCCAAATTCATCCCAAAAACCAATCCTCCCTTCCTCTCTCCCCTCCTCTGCTACCTTTCTCCTCCTCCTCCTTTTCCTCCTCTTCATCGCTTGAACCACATTACTGGGAAAATTCCAGGCTCTTTACCTATAATAACTAATTTACTCTCCATGAAAACCATATAAGGTAGTTTCTATATTATTCCCACTTTACAGATGAGGAAATAGAAGCCTCAAATGATTGGGTGACTTTCCAAAGAGCACCCCGCTAAGAAGTTGCAAATCCAGGATTTGAACCCAGGCCACCTGACTCCGCAATGCCAGCTCCTAACCCCCACAGAACACTTCCTCCTGCAGGATAACGCTTAAAATGATTAACTGGGGACTATGAGGAACGGTATCCTGCCAAAATATTTACCAAGTGCTTATTATATAGCAGATGCCATGAACACTGCTCTTATATATTTAACATTCCTGTTGCTTTCCTAGTTGCTATTGCCGTATCTACCAAACAGTAAGCATGCTGAATGTTAGACAAGGAAATTCAGTAAAAATGCTTCTCCTCCTTATCTTTATCTTTTAAATTTCCTTATAGAAATCAATCACCACTCCTCTCAGCATTCCATGGGACTCTAGCAAGAAAGAGGCAGCAGGAATATGCAGCAGCCTGGACTGGCATAGAGAGGCCCCAGTGGAACCAGGGAAATGGATAAAATGGTGTCTGGAAGTCCCTCTCTGCTCTACTGTTAGATGGAGAAGGTGCACTGGCGACTTGTCTGTGCCTTGCTTAACAGTCGAAAAGGCCAGCCATAGGGAGAGTGGTATGTTCTTGCCCCTTCTTCCCACCCTTGTAAAGATCTTGAGCTCTGGTCACCATTCACCCTCTATACACCTTACACTCTGTCAGGAGAGCACAATGGCACGCACCCCCAGGCAGAATTCCTGAGTAAAAGGCAGGCGGCTGAAGGGTGCAGCCTCTGATTTGACCTTCACTTTGCGCAGAACCCACCCGTGCAGAACAATCCCCTTCTCCGGGGGCTGCGGATCAGCCCCGCTGGGGACAACCTGGAGGGAGGTTTCAGATGCCTGAGACACCACGGTTTATGCAGCACCATGAAGGAAATAGCAATCGCTCAGTGAGGGAATAAAAACGAGGAGTTGGCTGAATAAAGGTGATAAAAATAGATTTTCCGACTCTAGGAAGATGAATCATTTTGCCATGGGGATTTGCGAGGCTCTGTTTCAGCTTGGTGTTCAGCCTCATAAATTTGACTCGGGAAAATTTCCTTCCCCTCGATCACCAGCGTCGAGAAGCGTTTAGCATTTGGACAGGTCTGACGGGGCTTTATTACAGAATTGCCCAGAAATAACCTCCATCCCCTCCCCGGCCTGCAGTAAATACTGACTTTGAAGGACAAGGTGAAGCAGGCTACGCGGGGAGGTGCAGCCCTTGAACCCAGATTCACGGCCTCCTCCTTCCCGCCCCAGTTTTCTTCCTCAATTCTTTGCCTCCTCATTTTAAGAAATTAGGATTTTGTATTTGTTTGTTTTGTTAGAAAGCACAGGAGGCGGTGGAAACAAAAGCAGACGGAGGGGGGCTCGGGTGAAACAGTACCTGAGATGCATGCAGTCACGTTTCCCCGTGATGCGTGAACTGCTGAGGAGCAGAGGACTGTGGGAATAATTCACAGCCTTCTTGAAAATCCTCTTTCTTTCGACTAAGCCAATGTGTCTGTGTGGCTTCCATGACAGCCCCTCCCCCCCCCCCCCGCCCAATAACACAATGCTTTCCTTCAAGAATAAAAAAAAGAATAATAAAAGCAGCAGGTAGTAGGCATATCAGGGGACAAGGTGAAAGCCATAGAAAAACAGTTTCAAGATGGTTTTAGCCATACCATGAGTGTATAAAAAGTAACTTTTCGCTTTAATCAGGTGTTAAAATCTAAATCACTTCCTTCCCGAATGGACACCTATAAGCGTGTATTTTTTCCGTGATGGATGTGACTTACCCCCGCACGTCCTCAGAGTCCACATTCAACTCCAGCGTCCCCACACCGGCAGCCAGTGGGGTGGGGCATCTCTCCTGGTGAGCTCCCAGAGGCAGCCCCCCCGCACAGCCGCTGGGACCTTCCCTTAGCAAAGCAGTCCTCAGCGCAGCAGCAGCAACCGCTGCTCTGCCCAGGAGCCGGCTGCAGCAGCCAGAAGTGCTAAAGTGCTGATGCAGTGGAAGGAAACGAGCTGGAAGAGAGTGTGATTGCCACACCTATTGGGGAGGGAGGCGGAGAGTTCTGCTCCCTCTGAGGAGGGGGAAAGAATCCCCAAGAGGGAGAGATGACCGAGAGCAATTCTGCAGGAGAGATTTGTGCCAGCTCCTGGCGTGTGGTAGGCACCCAATACTACTGGGAAATCTGGGTCTGGAATAGGCCCCCAGTAGGATCTGAGGGACAAGAGTTCAAGCCCCACCTCTGGAACAAAGTTGCTGCATGACCCCAGGCAAGTTACTGCCTTCTGGGGCCCAAGTTTCCTCGTTTGTAAAACGATGAATCTCTAAATAGCTTCTAGTTCTGAAATTCTAAAGCCATCATAATAATCATGAACAAATAAATAATGAGAGTAGCTACAATTGGTGGGAAACATACTATGTACTGTCCACCATATTAGGCATTTTACATATAGTATCTCATTTAATCCACCCTACTGAGATGAGGTTTATCCTGTTTTATAGATGAGGACACTGGTGAACTACCTCCATGAATCCTCATGAAAATAAAGGATCGTCATATCAAATTCAGTGTTCTGAATTAAAGTGGAGGCATTTCCTCTTTGTGCCTGAAATTGAGATGACATCTGAGAATGGAATCTCAGCACGGTGGGGTGATTAATGTGTTTACAATCCTCCGCCAGTTTAATTCTGAGGTCCTAGTATTTATGGTTATGACCGTTCATGCTACTGCAAAACCCATTTCCCACCTGTTGTTTTTTTATTAAACCTCCCTAAAGGACATGAAATATTTCTTTGTGCAGATTCTAAAAATGGGGATCCTGAAATATGTGTGCAGAAACCCCGTGGCCGGATTTACCGTTTGGAATTTCCAAAAACTATAAAACACAGTGTTTACAACCAATTCATCATTTATAAAAGTTCATTAGATTGATGTGCCTCAGGACTCACTGGCATCCTGCCATTTATTGATACCAATACATCAACTGGTAGGCTGACATTTAATATTTATTAATAACCTCTGTTTCTTCGCCTAGTTTATAGTTCCCTTGCATTATGGCTCTATTTTGTCTTTATCTGTAATCATTCTATTTTTAAGTAATTTCTTTAATTTCAGAATAGTTTTTAGATTTACAGAAAATTGCAGATAGTGCAGGGAGTTCTAGTATAACTTCCCTGCATTTTACATTACTGTGGTACATTTATCACAATGAATGAACAAGCACTGGTGTGCCACTATTGACTAAATTCCGTGTTTCATTGGGATTTCATTCATTTTTCCCTAATGCACTTTTTCTGTTCCAAGATCCCTTCCAGGATATGGCATTATATGGACTTCCCTTGTTTCTCAGACTTTCCTTGGTTTTGATGACCTCGATGGTTTTTGGGAGCACTGCTCAGGTATTTTGTATCACAATTTGGATTTTTCTGATTATTTTCCTCCTGGTTAGACCAGCATTCTGGGTTTTGGGGAGGAAGACCACTAAGGTGAAGTACTATTCTCATAACATTATATCAATGATCCTTTAACACACACACACACACACACACACACACACACACACACACGTGAAAATTATTTACGTAAAATCAAAACTTTAAACTGAATAAATTTAAATTTTATAAAAGATAAATTAAATGCCAAACAATTTACTCAGGAAATACAGTATTTTATATTGTGGAGAGAATGAGAGAGCAAAACTAATATTTGCACCTATTGAGATGAGGGGAGACCTAAATTCTAGCAGGAAGCCAGTTAATTATTGGAGAGCAGGGGAGGTGTTTAGCAAGTGCTTTTGAAATGCTTGCCAAGACAAATATCCTAGAGCAACCATCTCAGATTATGGCACATTTTAAGGGAAGTGCTGCTTCATCCTGGTCTTACCCATTCATAAAATGCTTTCTGGTATTAGAGGAAAATTGTTCCCATTGCCAAACAAGAGAATCTTTACAACCTTGGGCTTGGAGCACATGCTAAAAATCAGTTCCACAGAAATGTCTTCTTTAGGTGACCATGAAAAAGAAAGACATAAGACTTAGAGTGAAATATGTATTTCCTGCTATTATGTATATTTTTCCTCACAGTTCCTAATTGAAGGGCTGTTCCCAAGGGGAAAAAGCGAGGAACTGATGTAATGTCACAAACTCTGTTGAATGTTGTTCAATGAAAGATAAGGGAGAACAAGTCATTTCTTTCTTCAAAGAATGTTTCCCCTTCCCTGAGACAGGAAGGAACAAAAGCTAGAAAAAAAAGGTTTTACAGCACTGCTATATATAACCTCCCACCTCTGCAGAGACGCAAAATAATTATGGAAACAAGCTTGGAAAAATAATTTGTGGTCCATGAAGAGGATATTAGCCTTCAGCTAGCAGGTCTAGGCATTCATAACACATGTGAATAAGAGTTTAAGTGCTTGGCTGGCTTACCCACTGAATTGTGTCTCCCCCACCCCTGCTCCCCACAACTAATATGTTGAAGTCAGAACCCCCAGTGACTCAGAAATGTGACTGTATTGAAGAAAGGATCTTTAAAGAGGTCATTTTGTTAAATGGGGTCATTAGAGTGGGCCCTAATCCAATATGATTGGTGTCCTTCTAAGAAGAGGAGATTACCACACAGACACACACACAGAGGGCAGACACAGGAGGAGATGGCCATCGGCAAGCCAAGGAGAGAGGCCGCAGAAGAAAGCAACCTTGCCCACACCTTGATGTCAGACGTCTAGCCTCCAGAATGGGAAGAAAATAAATTTCTGTTGCTTAAACCACCCAATCCTTAATACTTTCTCATGGCAGCCCTAGAAAACTAATGCACTTCCCTAGTACAGACAGGGAAGTATCAGGAATATAAAGAAAGGCTAGAGGATATGAGATTAGTTGAATATTATATCTCAATGAATTGTCATTATATAAAGATCTAAGTCCTTATCTGTCATGATTTTCATGTTTAAGTGCAACTGCCAATGACTCCTCCTGTGGTCTCAAGCTCCTTTGTCACCCTTCCATTCCCATCACCCACCACCCCATCTCTGCCAAGGTAGATCGAACACTCCAAAGATAACCTCTTTAAATTGGGAGGTGGAGCTTCAAAGATTGTGGTTATAGAAAAAGAAATAATGTGTCCTCATTTTTACTTAAGAATAAGGATTTAACTTCAAAATAATCCACACATTAACTTACTCCAATTTTTATAACATTTTCCCTGAGTTCCAAACCAACATTTCCATTGTCTGCCAGACATCTGTACATGAATATCTCTTAAATATATCCAAAAGAGAATTCATCTTTTCTCTTGGAATCCATTTCTCATCCCCTGCTCCCATGATTCCTATTAATGGCATCACTATCCTCCAAGTTGTTCAAGTCTAAAATGTAGGTGTCATCTTCCTAAGATGATCATATTTCATTAATTTTACAATGCACACTTTTTTTACCTCTGAAATCAAAATGCATCTTTCCATTGCTGATGTCATCACTTAATTGACAGCTTTATTTTTCATTAGTTATAATTCAAAAAATGGTGTCTTCTAATTGATGGCATATTATATTCAGTGAAAAAGATAGAGTCATAAATCCTGTCTCCTCATCTCTATTTCCACAGCTTGTACCAAGGTTTAAGTGTTCATCATCTCTTATTTGGACTATTTGCTTGCTAATTGACGTTTGCTGGTCCCTTCCCACAATCTGCTTTCCATATGGCCACCAGAGTTATCTGAAACACAAGATTGCTTTGTTTTCAGAGGCTCTTACTGCAGACAAAATGAGTCCAAATGCCCCCAGATGGCATTTCTGGTCTCAACCTTCAATTCCTGCTCCACTTTCCAGAGCATTGATTTCTCTCAGGGACTCTGGGGCTCCTGCTGCATCCATATGCAAATAATAGTCACTCCCAGACCGGACCCAGGTTCTGGTGGCTCAGAGCCGTTCCAATTCCATCCCTTGAGGCTAGAATATCCTTCCCCCAACTCCAATGGTTGTCACCACTTCTGCCAAGATTTCAATCTCATAGAAATCTCTTCCTTGCATATTATATTTCATTAACATTTCACAGTCTGACATTATTTGACCTTATTTGTACATTTATCTCCTAGAAGTGATCCCAGAAAGGCAGGAATTGTGTCTTGAGTCATAAGTAGATTGTCACTTGGAAAGCAAGAGAGGACAGATGGTCTCTTTTTGGTGCATATGTGCAGAAGACAATGGGAAACAGAGATTTGTTTCAGGCAAAATAGGTGGTCCAAGGGAAATTGTGCTATCTTAAAAGTCCTATGACTATAAGGGACACATTTTCAGGACAATAAGAAATCTATGCCCCGATTTCTCCATAGATTAACATAACCATTTCATTCACTGTGGTAGGCAGCCTCTGCATAGGTCTCAGGGATCCCTTCCTCCTGTTCAGGTCTGTGTGTAATCTCTACCCCTTAAGTGTGGGCTGGACCTAGTGACTTGCTTTTAGTTAATAGAATAGGCAGAAGTGATGAAATCAGCTTATAAAGGACTGTGACTGCCACCATGTTTGTTCTCTCTCTCTCTCTCTCTCTCTCGTTCTGGCTTGCTCACTCCGATGAAGCAAGCTGCACACCACGAGCTGGTGTATGTGAACAGGCCCACATGGCAAGGACTTGAAGGTGACTTTGGCCAACATCCTGCAAGGAACTGAATCCTGCCACTACCCACATGAGTGAACCCTGCCACTACCCACATGAGTGAACTCAAAATCAGATCCTTTCCAAATCAAGTCTTGAAATGAGACAGGGACCCGGTTAAGTCATGCCCAGATTCTCAACCCACAGGAACTATGAGATCATAAGTGTTGTTTTCAGCCACTCAGTTTTGGGGTAATTTGTTATACAGCAATCACTGGCTAAATAAGAAAATTAGAAGGCAGCTAATAAACACAGGAGGTATGGGAAGGACAAAAACCTCTAATTGAGTCTTCCCAAGTACTCAAAATGCTGTACCAGGTGAATCATTTACTGGTTTGACACAGCATCTCAGTGAATACCCTAAGCCAGACTGCTACAGTGCGCATCAGATGCCCCTTTAACCTGCCCAACTCTCCGGAGAATGGCTCTCACCAACTGACACACTTTTACCTTTGTATTCATTATTTGGCCAAGATATAATGACCATAATGGTTTCAGTCCTAAATGAACTACAATCCTGGTTCCTAAGAGTGATACATGCATAAGCAAATCCCAATCCTGCCCCTTATTTTTGGAAAGCTGTGTCCTGAGAGACAGTAAAGGCATAGCAAAAACTACATCACAGGGCAACTGGAAAGATAGGAAGGATAATCAGGTACTGCACCTGGCACATAGTAGGAATTTAATATATCATGGTCATCATCATGGTAACTTAGTGGTGGCAACACCTCTGCCTCCCTCCCGGCCTCAAACAATAACATTAACCAGAAGAGAAACGAAGGCAGAGAACAGAACTTGGGACCCGCTTCTTCTGAGAGAGCCTGTAAGGTAAACTGTTGAAGGAAAGGTAAATGCCCTAGAAATTTTAAAGGAAGTTGTAGAATATTAACCTAAAGCATAAGACAGTGATAAGGATGTGCTCCAATCTCCTGTTAGGATTTGCATGAAACCACTTCTCAGCAGGTAGACTCCCCAAACACCCGGACCCAAATGTACTGCGTTGTCTCTCCCTAGAAGGACAAAGTTTGCGTAGAGGCTTTTCACTCCCGCTACTCAGTTTTCAACAGCTTCCTATGTTTACCTTGTATCCAAACAATCTATTTTATCTTTTCATAATGTGGAAATCTCTGCCTTTTCATCATTTCCCCTCCTCTGAGCTCCCTCAAACAAGGAGGCATCAGCTGTGCTGGGATCGGTCTCCTAAAATAAAGCAGATGGCTTTCGAAAGCTTCCTCAAAGCCTGCAGAGTTTATAACAACTTACATTTTTTTTTTAATCCATTTCAGGAAGCCCGTCTCTAAAACGATTTGAAATCTTATCTTTTGATTAAAGAAAAATACATCCCTTTTCTAAAGAAGTTCTTGAGTGGGTTAGAGTAACTAAGTAGTAGGATAATTCTACCAGATACATTCCTGCTCTATCCTGCTGAACCTCAGCTAGAGTCAAATTTCCAGCATCCATCAGGAGAGGGGAGGCCTTCACAGAGCTCGCAAAGACATTTGGAAGGTATTGGCCAAAAGGAAGAAAAAAAGTGATGGACTAAAAAGTGAGTCTGTTTCCCCTTCTTTCTCACACATGTTCTATTGTCAACTGGGAGCAACACGACCAAGGACAAGGGTGGCTGGGGCTTTGGAGCCATCTCAGCTTTTACGATTTCTGTGATCTTGGGCAAATAGTTCCTGTTTACGGACCCACATGTCCTCATCTGTAAAGTGAATACATGTAAGATGCCATTCTAGTTGTAAAATTCATGGATTCACATGCAAGATCAAGCAAAAATTAATGAGAGCCCTAGGAAGGTTCAGCCCCATGACAGAATCCCCAAATATCATCTATTTCCAAGTAGACTTAACACGTGTGCACACACAAACACACTCGCGCACACATGTACAGAAAATGGCTGCTACAATTAAAATCTGGGCAAAAGAAAGCTTAATTTCAAAATTCCTATTGTAAGGAAGGATTTCAGACATTTGTGTTTCTTGCACAAAGTCTAACGTTTCTGGAATGAAACAGAATGTAGCCTGATCTCTGATGACCATTAAATAGAGTTTCAGGATGTGGCTGATGGTGCAATACGAAGGAACTGGCAGACTAAAGGGCAGCGTTCTTTAGAGTCTTTGGTATGCCAAAACCTAAATTTGAGGTCTTTCTCTCTGGCAAAAGCTAAGAGTATCACTAACACCTAAAGAAGAATGTGACCATCTGCAGGCAGTCACCGCGCGGCTTCATATGTCAGCAATCGTTACAGAAGAAACACAGACCCGGATCCAGGGTCTTTGCATTCTTGCCAGGAAATGATTTTCAACTACTTTGTTTTAACACCTTCACCCCTGAATTCTTTGTAACCACAGCTCAACTCAGGGGCTAAAATACACCTATTCATGCCTTTGTAAAACCTACACGTGTTTATAATTTGGGATTTCTATGTGAAAACACACTTTTCTATTTATCTTCAAGTCTGGCAGCTGGGGCATCTTAATGGCTTCTTCTCAACACCAGGCCATTAGGACACACAGGCATGGGTTCTGGGCATGGAAAACCCTCTGGTGACGCTCCTTAGATGGCCATGGCCCCTGCTACTGAGGACCCTTGATCAATAGATGATCAGTGGCCTGTCAACCCCCTGACAAAGTAGAAACCAACCTGGGAGTGTGCAGATGCTCATAAAACTCTGTCTGCACTTCCCTGACAGTCACAAATACAGGAGGAGAAAATGTCATGTGAAGAACACACTCCCATAAAAGGCCACATCTCTCCGAACCTAAGATGGTCTCTGCTACCTTCAAATGTGCTATTTATTTGAGGTTCCCCCCACCCGTCACAAAAATAAGAGCAGTAATGTCTTTTACCACCTTTTAAAAAATGTATGGATTGATTTTAGAGAGAGAAAGGAAGAGAAAGAGAAAAAAATATCGATTTGTTGTCCCACTTATTTATGCATTCATTGGTTGCTTCTTGTATGAACCCTGTCCAGTGGTTGAACCTACAACCTTGGTGTATTGGGGCACTCTCTAATCCATGGAGCTACCCAGCCAGGGCTTAGAGAATTAAGGTCTTTTAATTCCCAACTTTTTATATTATAAACTTTCAAGCTTACCAAAAAGTTGCAAGATTAGTACCAGGACAACTGTATACCTTTTATTCAGATCCGACATTTTACTACATTCCCCTCCTCTCACCCTCCCTTCCTTTCTCTCATTTTCCCTCTCTCTGTGTCCATGTGTATGTGTATAGAAAATTATACAGTATATGCAGACTTCTTTTTGCTGAACCATTTGAAGATTAGTTGGACATATTGTGACACTTTACCTCTAAATTCTCCAGCTTGTGTTCCTCCCAACATCAAGAGTATTCCCCTGAATACACAACTATTTCTAACAAGATAGTTATCACATGAAGGAAATTCAACACTGAGTGAATACTATTATTTAATATTCAATCCACACTCAAATTTCTCCCAACTGTCCCAATAATGTCTATTATAGTTGTTCTTTCTCAATCAAGGCTCACATATGGCACTTGGTTGTCTTATCTCCTTAACACCTTAGTCATCATTCATTTGACACAGTTTTCCAGATTTTTGGGGACAGGAAGGAATCTTTAAAGATACTGACAGTGTTAAAGAGTGAAGGCCAGATGTTTTATGATATGCCCCTCAATTTAGACCTGATTGTTTCCTGAGAATTGGATTTAGGCGAAATATTTTCACAGACATTCTATCAAGGTGGTGCTGTGACCTCTTAGTGCACCTTACATCATTTGTACCCGTTAAGGGTACTGACAAGTTTGATCAAGGTAAATTTACTGCTTAAAGCTATGATGTCTTAACATAAACACTAAACCATTCACACACCTTTATTTCAAACTGTTAAAATAGTTATTCAAAATCTTACTCCTTGATAGCATATGCAACACAGCCATCTTTTTTCTCTCTAATACATTAAGTCATTTTCTCCTAAACCCAGAAAGGCTATCTCCATTCTATAATAAAAGATCATATGGACCTTAAACACTAAAGACTTCACTAAGAAGGTGGTTTTGCATTGGGTTTTGATAAATAAATAAGATTTTGTCAAGAAGAACAGGGGGACAGTATTATATTCATGAGAACTATCATCATACATGAGAGTGAATAATGTTTGAGTAGCTGTGGGTTGACTATAATAAACCAGGTAAAAAAAATGAGAAAGGATTTCTCTAGGCTTTGTCTAATAGCCAAGGAAATGTGACCAGCAGACAGATTGGAGAAAGCTGCCCAAATCTCTGAAAGCTGAACTAGGGCAACTGAATGTCTATGGAGCCTTCACTGATATAGGGAAATGGGGGACAGGAGTCGTCATTTAAGTTTAATTTGAATATGTTAAGTTTGAGATGCTGGTAGGTCATTCAGATGGTGCTATCCTATACGCAGAACAAGACGTCTGGAATTCAGAGAAAACTTAGTGAGAAATAATGATGTGGGTCAATGCTATGAAGAGTTGAAGTCATGAACACAGAACATGAGTGCAGAAAGGGAACAGACAATGGTTTGAAGAGAGAACCCTAGAACAGTGATGGCGAACCTTTTGAGCTCGGCGTGTCAGCATTTTGAAAAACCCTAACTTAACTCTGGTGCCGTGTCACATATAGAAATTTTTTATATTTGCAACCATAGTAAAACAAAGATTTATATTTTTGATATTTATTTTATATATTTAAATGCCATTTAACAAAGAAAAATCAACCAAAAAAATGAGTTCGCGTGTCACCTCTGACACACGTGTCATAGGTACACCATCACTACCCTAGAAGAACATTAACAGAATGGGATATGGGAGGAGAAGGGTGAAAAGTCTGTTTCTTGCCAGAACCCCAACTAGTACATTGGTTTTTGGAAATGTTGAGCTGAAGGTAATTGGAAGAGAGGAAAAGAGTTTGACCAGATTTGTAGATTCAGGATATTAGTAAGTGGGCAGTAATTAATTATACTTAGGTAAGGATTCTTTAGACTCATTATGTGTGTTTTTGTTAACAATAATGATACCATTGTAATTAACCCAGTTATGAGTAACTGGAAAGGAGCAAAGGGAAGGCCAAATATTATGGGCATGCCATTTATGCAGCTTTGGCAGGAAGCCACAATTTAACACTCCCCAGGAAGCCACTGGTCTATTCCACACAGATCACTGGGGAAAGGGACTAGACAACAGACGCATGCCCAGTAAAATCTGGGTGACATAGGGAAGGTAAGTCATTGGTCAGAGTAAGAGTAGCCTCTGCAAGTGTGGGAAGATTTGGGATACTTAATCTCTTAAACAAAGGAGTTCATTCTCTTGCACTCTTGCCCACTTTTGCTCTTGCTTACTCATGTTTGACTCCTGGCTTGTGGGGCTCTCACACTCCTGTACTTTCCCACATAGCCCACAGCCACGTGGCCCTCACACACAACAGAATAATGGATTACAACTAGCCTAATGCTAAACCGGACCCAATTCCACCATGGAAAGGAAACTTTGGATGCTGACTTTGCTTCTAGCTCTGCTGAATCCCCAGCTACACCTCTTCCAAGACTGGATTGAGGGAAATGGGAAATGCTTATTCCAGCGGTACCCCAAGAGCCCCACTCCCACTAACAATGGAGAAAGACCATCCAAGCATTTCTCCAATAACAGCACCTGTAACTTTCATTTTTAAAAAAACCTATATCTTTTATAGTATCCTTTATAATAAACTGGAAAACAAGTAAATGTTTCACTGTGAGCCACTTTGGCAAATTAATCAAATCCAAGGAGTGGGTCACAGGAACTCAGAGTTATAGTTAGCTGCTCAGAAGCACAGGTGACAACCTAGCCTTGTAACTGGCATTTGAAGTGGGGGTAGTCTGTGGGACTGAGCCCGTAACTGGTACGATCTGATACTATCTCCAAAAGCAAAATATTTTCGGTTGCACACATCAAACAAGCCAGTACAATCGGCTGCTAAAATATTTGATAGAAATGGTGCGCCTGAGCATAAGGCGCGTAAGGGAAATGAATGCAACATGATTATAGTAATCAGTCATTAGCAAATGTTGTAGTTTGTTATTATTAATTATGTATAACAGGATATTGTAAAAATTAAGTTATAAAATTTTTATTAAAACATGTCTTCCATACCGTTATATTGGTAGGGCCGCAAAAATATTAGTTGCAGGCAGCGAGTTTGACATGCTTGCTCTAATCCTCTGTTTGGTTTCCCTGGCAACCAGCCCCCAGCCTTGGGGGACGGTGGGTTTTCTAAGTCACCACGTTAACATAAACTCAGGTGTGGCTGAATGGGGCTTGCTATGAATAAAAAGACACACCTTCAATCTTTATGAAGCTGAAGCCAAAAAAACCAACAAATACTATCAGCAGGTGCTCCCATTACTCTTATTGCTTAGGAAATCCAAGGGTTTAAGAGCTCTGTACCAGAAGTGGACAAAAATAAACTATATATTTCTTATTATAAATCATGACATCATAATACCAAATTGGTAAGGAAAATATAAGTGATGAAAGTGAGTAGGGATGTGTTAGTTGGAAAAGGGCAAGGAAAAGGAAAAATGATGGAAGGAAAGTGGAAAGGAAATTCAAATGAAGAAAGGGAGAAATAAAAGTCAAGGATATAAATGGAGGAAAGCAACTGAGGTCCCCTTTTTATCTTTAATCAAATTGCCTGCTTGCTCCAAAGTAGAGGCAATTTGCAAAAACAACATTTGATCTATAATAAGAAATGATATAAAGGTCAATGCACATGTCCCATACCCTCAGTTTTACTAAAATTATGTATGATTCATATTTTAAATTAAGGGTTCAAAACCCTTTTCTCTTTAGCTTCTGGTCTCAGAGTGTCTTGCTTCTGTTCACATGGATTTTACCAGGGCCCTTTTCTTGACTTCGTCCTGCAAGTTGTGATCCTATAACATTAACTCCCAGAGCTCCAAGGTCAGGAGATGCCACAGGTCTGAGGCCAAACATAAACTTGTCAGTATCATTAATACTATGGCCTTAATGTTTGAAAGAGATGGAG
This sequence comes from Myotis lucifugus, assembly GCF_000147115.1. NCBI lineage: Eukaryota > Metazoa > Chordata > Mammalia > Chiroptera > Vespertilionidae > Myotis > Myotis lucifugus. The sequence goes on from NW_005871096.1 coordinate 3,656,003, forward strand.
TTAATAAAAATGTTAAAATTACATATTAAATATGCAATATATGATATCCATATACAGATTGATTATTCATAAAATTTTCAAATTCACCCCTTCTAAATCTATCTATCTACCTGTTAACTTACTTGGTTACATGATTCTGATGAACAAAATTGGCAGGATTTTTAATGACTAATCATTAACTTACTACCAACCAGTACAGGAAATAAAATGCATTCACAGAAATAGCAATTCTTACAATTTTAAAAAAATCCATTCCATTCAACTTTCTAAAACCATGTCCTTATTACCATGACCCTCCCAATTCTCAAACACAATAAAAAAACACACACATATTTTTAATTAGTCATCATGATGTGGCTATAAAACTTTTAAACAACAATCAGCAAGGTCTATGTAGGAACCTGCCTAAATTCTTGACATTTTTCTAATTGTTTTCTGCAAAACCACATGTATAGGAGGCAGTCACAATGGAAATAGTGAGTCATTTACCAGGGCACATACATTCTCAGCTTTTTGTGCATATATGTGTCTGTGTTTGAGCGTGTACATGTGCCAAGTTCCTTCCACAACTAAGATGTGTTTGTCTTCTTGATCTTCCATCTTTATCCCTCTTTTACACAAAAGGCAACATCAATTAAATAATTGGAATTAGTTGCCAAGAATTATGAAGCATGTCTAAGCAGGGAGAAAAAAAAATCCTGCTTCTGACCATATGTGAACACAGGAGCTTTAGATGTGTTCAGCAGGGCAAGGGCCTTGCTTAAACAGTCCTCTAGGTGATATTAGGGTCATCTTAGTGTTCACTAAGATAGAAGACTTAGTGTCCACTATCTCTGGAAGACCTGGTCCACAAATGTGGTATTTAAGCACAAGTAGATTTTTAAGATTGAAAACAGCAATTTATCATGAAAGTGCTGCTTGTTAATCATGAAATTCTCTTTCTCTCTACCTCTGCTCCCCTCCGTCCCAGGGGAATGCAGTGAAAAACTGAAATGAGAAACCATAATTGCAATCACATTCCTGCCCTGAGGTCAACCTAATTATCCACCTCTCAAACGAAAACAAATTTACCTCTTTAAAAATAAAGGTCCTTATCTCTCATGGGAAAAATACAAAGATTAAGATGACATTTAGGCATAACTGCAATCTTTCATTCTTAAGTGACCTCTTAGTTTAATGGCTTCAATGCATTCTTATTCAAGTGGAATATATATTGTAGGAGAGAACTGTAATAAATGGCACTGTCATGACCCTTAGGTTAGAGCAAAGGAATATTGGAAAATAAATCTTAATTCTGGATACTCACCAGTCCTGCAATGGGGGTAGGCAATCTATTGATCTTTTTAACAAGTCCTGGCTTTATAGCATTCAGCAACCTGTCATGAAAAAGGCAGAATGTCAAATGAGACATAAAGCAAGATGGATCACACACATCACCTTTATCCGGGGCTACAGCTAAACTGCTGAATAGGAAAAGCAGGAATTCAAAGCATGTGGTAAATCTCAATAATCTATGAGCCTTAGTACATACAAGTGAAGAGCTTTGCCAACATCAAGTTTGTCAATGGCAGGTGAAGTTCTGGAACTTGGAAATGTTGGGAGAAAAGAAAGGATGGAGGCTGGGAGATGCTTCAAGAGAAAAGACAAACATGGGAGCTGGATGGAGGTTGGGAGGGAATAGTCTAGGACCGGAGCCAGGTATTACTACATAGACAAGACTCGTTCCCAAGTCTCCTGGTTACGGCAGGGTTCTCTCCAGGGATGCGCTAAGTTCAGAGACCAACATCTATCTTCCCAAATAATTTGCCAAGACTAATTCTACCTCCAGGTACTCTTGCTCTTTGAGGAAGTCGCTTGTTAAATGTAGCTGCGTTTCCCTTAAGAAAGGAAAGAATACGTTTAACAAGAGGTTAACCAATCATGTTCTGAAGATTTTGAACAAGGCTAACCACAGTTCCCTAGGTACAAAAATATGTGAGCAAAACATTTTCGGGGTAAAGGTTGAAATCAGGTAAACATGGTAATACAACATGGGGAATACAAGAGAAAAATAACTACAACTACTTGTCTCCAGAAATTATCAATTCAGAGTAAAAAAGAAAAAAAGAAGGGCAACTTGTAAAACTAAGGGTTGGCATCAGGGTGACGTGGTGGAATGTAGCATTGGCAAACCAGGTTATTTATAAAGGGATACTGAAGGTTAGGGGTTGTAGAATGGAAGCATTTATTCCCACATTCAGGCATTGAGGAGAGGTAATCAGGCAACTTATCTCAGGATACAGTGCAAAAAGAAACATAGGGCAGGAATTTATTATAATTGAGGGGTCAGCAAGCTCTAACCCATGGGCCAAATTTGGCCCAATGCCTGATTTCGTAAAAATGTTTTACTGGAAAACAGCCATGCCCATTCACTTATGTGTTGTCTACTGATGATTTCGTGCAGAGCTGAGTAGTTATAAGAGAGAACATATGGTCCACAAAGTATATGATTTTTATTATTTGGCCCTTTACATAAAAAGTTTGCCAATCTCTATTATACAGGCATACCTCGGAGATATTGCGGATTCAGTTCCAGACTACTGCAATAAAGTGAGTGTTTGCAATAAAGTGAGTCAAAATCTTTTAGCTGGTGGAGGGTCTTGCCTTCAATTTGTCAAAAAATCAACATCTGTGAAGCACAGTAAAATGAAGTGCAATAAAAGGAGGCATGCCTATAATTCATGCAATCCAAGATTCTAGTCCAGGGGTCCTCAAACTTTTTAAACAGGGGGCCAGTTCACTGTCCCTCAGACCATTGGAGGGCCAGACTACAGTTTAAAAAAAAACTATGAACAAATTCCTATGCACACTGCACATAACTTACTTTGAAGTAAAAAAACAAAACAGGAACAAATACAATATTTGTATTTGCATGTGTCCCGCGGGCCGTAGTTTGAGGACCCCTGTTCTAGTCAATTATGAAGAACCTATGCTTGATAGATTTCTACAAATCAGTAACAAAAGATATTTTGAAATAGTGTAATGATTAGTCTTCAATGCAACCTATATTTGACTTTGACACCACTATGCATTAATATTTTAAGAAATGTGCCTACAGTCGTTATGACAAGTAGGATATTCTGTTTTTTTCACCAAGGATTTTGCCTGTTCTTAGTAACTTTCACTGCAATTCCAAGGAGCCACCACCAATAGGTAGCACCCGGAGTGGACGTGTGCCTTTTTGCTCACTGAGAGCCAAGATGGAGCTCTTTGCATGAACTCACTTCGTTTTAACCATGAATTTAATCTTTTTAAAAAAATTACTTCTTTATAACTTATTTTGAAATTATTATAACTTATTTATAACTTAAGTTAGAAGGCAACTTGTTCACTCTTCTAATTTTACAGTTTAGCAAATGGAGGTCTGATGGTGGTGAATGAGTAACTTCGCAGCATTGATGAGGGTGCAGCCAGGCCCCCTGCCCAAGCTTCCTGATCAGCACGCTCTCTAACACAAGGTCAACATCCCACATATTGTGGCTTAAATAAACACATAGATATATGTCTCCAAAGCAGGTTTTAATTGAATATCATCATAAAGATACATGATTTTTCTCACTAGTTTTTAACATTGTCATTTTAAACTGGATTTTAAAATTGTATTTGTGCACAGTGCTGGTAATTTAAAAGGAATTAAAAGGATACTTGGTAAAATGCTGAGTCCCACAAGGCCCCAGAAGGTAACCTTAAAAACTTTCCAAAGAAAGTATATAAAGACACATATAACTTTTTTTAAAGGCAGATATGTAGCATGTAACATGCACCTTGTCTTTCTCCTTAACGATATGTCTTGGAGGTTAAACAATTTGCCTTGGAGAGTTGACTTATCAGTACCCGGGGACCTCTGTCCTTTCTAACTGTTCTGGACCACAGACTGATGGACTCAGCAGCAGGGTGAGAGCATTGGCTCTGGAGTCCAACCGACCAAATCGCAAATGCTGCTGGTCATCTATTAAGGGCTGTTGCTCCAGAAAAGCCCATGAACTTCAGTTTCCTCAGCTGCAACATACAATATAATGGTACCAATTGCTTGAGTATCACTGAGACTTAAATGTGACAAAATATGTGAGAAGCTAGCATAGAGCCTGGTTCATTAAAGCTCTCTATAAATGTTTCCCGACATTTGTGTACATTATACTAATTCAATCCACAGCATTTGACATCAACCACTTTCTCTAATATTTTAGATTTTTCTAATGAAATAAAATACCACCGCCACCAGATATTCCCAAGCATTTTTTTTGCTAATTAACCAAAGTAGAAAAAATAACAAACAGCCTACCAAAAAATCATAAGTTAAAAATTGCCTTTTAAAAAGGCACTCTTGCCCTAGCCCAGTGGTCGGCAAACTCATTAGTCAACAGAGCCAAATATCAACAGTACAACGATTGAAATTTCTTTTGAGAGCCAAATTTTTTAAACTTAAACTATATAGGTAGGTACATTGTTATTAACTTAATTAGGGTACTCCTAAGGCTTAGGAAGAGCCACACTCAAGGGGCCAAAGAGCCGCATGTGGTTTGCCGACCACTGCGTTTGGCTCACTGAAAAGAGCATCGGCCTGGGGACTGAAGGGTCCCAGGTTCGATTCTGGTCAAGGGCATGTACCTTGGTTGTGGGCACATCCCCAGTGGGGACTGTGCAGGAGGCAACTGATCGATGCTACTCTCTCATCGATGTTTCTAACTCTCTATCCCTCTCCCTTCCTCTCTGTAAAAAAATCAATAAAATATATTTTAAAAAATTTAAAAAGGCACTCTTGTCACCAATGTCTAAGACTTGTATTAAAAAGTTTATTATGATGGCTCCACCAAGTCCTCTTTTATACATGTTTTTATTTTAAGCAACATGAAATACTTCATTATATACACTCTTTGTAGAATTATATTTATATGGCATAAATCTTTCCTGTAACATGAAACTGTAAAAAGCAAAAACAAAAACCTAATTTTAATGCTAGACATTAATTAAAAGAGCAACAAAAATCTATGCTCACTGTCATAATTTTTAACCACAAATTAAAAAATAAACAGCCAAAGTGCTCTTAATATTTGAAATACTTTCCAGATCAAGGCAGGTGATTTTTTCCATATAAACATTGCCCCAGTTTCATACACAATTGACAGTACACAACGATAAAAGATAACATTGAGTTCACATTGCAGAAATGCCAAGCACCTGCTTACCTTGTATTTTGCGTTAAACTGGAGGCTTTTTTTGGTATATATTAGGAGTCAAATGAGAAGTTCAACAATACAGCTATGAGGAAGAGTCAAGGCTGCTCACTTGCAATTTTATTAAAAACCACTCTTAAAAACAAACAAACACCACTCTTACTTCCCTGTGCTAATTAAAATATAAATATTTTCAATAAATACTTACTAATGACATGCTTTAAAGCAATGATAATGATGATATTTTCTAGTCATGAACTTACTGAGATGCATTGTCTCCTGTCCTCTCCTATAGAGACAGGTCATGTATTCATTCTACCATTTTTTGTAGAAGAAAAGACTAAGCCCCAAACAGATGTGATGACTTCCCTGGAGACACGCATAATTAGTTTGTAGCACACTGAGACAGCCTTCATATCCTAGGCCAGTCGTTTTAATCTGTAACTTGGTGCTTTAGAAAGTCCAGCTTTAGTATGTAATTAAACATACACACACACACACACACACACACACACACACACACACACACCAAAAACTGTCTAAATACGATGGGATAATATCAACAGAAGATGGGAATGAAAGATGGTCATTCACTCCCCACTGAGCAGAACCCCACACCAATTTCCCACTTGTGGTCTGTGCTACCCAAAAACCAATGGCTAGAGGGCCTGAAAAGGTAGTTTTCTCTCTTCATCTATTAATAGATTATCTTTGTACTCATCTCAAGACATTTCTGGGAGACTGGTATAATTCTACACAACAAAAAAAGTAAACATTTTTACTAATACCTGTCTTTTGCGTTAAATATACCCACAACTACAAACAAAAATAAAGATATTAAAAATGTCAATGTGAGAGCTAGTTAGGATGAACTGTTTTCTGATATTTACCCAGCAGTTATTTATCAAGTGCCTTCTGTATGTTGCACACAATTCTAGGCCCAAGAGGGCACCAGTGAACAAGACAAGCAAAGGTCCTGCTCTTTGGAACGTATCACCTTGGCAAACAGGTAGAGCCCTGGGAGAAACAGAAAATAAACAAGTAGATAAGCAAGAAGAAAATTTCAGATAGCATAAGCACTGGGAAGATGAGCATAGTAACAGGTGATGCAGGTGGAAGTTTTATTGGGTGGTCAAAAGGCTGCTCTGGGAAGTAACATTTGAGAAAAAAAAGGAATGATACAAAGAAATTAGCCAAGGAGAGATTGAAGACGAGTTCCAGGCAGACTGAACAGTTAGTAGAAAGGTCCAAAGGCAGGAGTGTTGGTATATTCAAGGGCCAATGTAGCCAAGCAGAGTGAATGGAAGAAGGAGACATATGAAATGAGAGCCAATGTGAAGGCAACATCCAGCCCAGGTAAGGTGTCTAATTATTTCCTAAATATAATCTACTCTGAAGTACATCTGATGATTTTAAAGACAGAGATTGAAGTACTCTGATTTATAATTTTAAATCTCCACTATATGCAAATAGGAAAAACATAAATTTACAACTATATTCACGTAGGAAATATTTGCTTATTAAAAATCATGGGTATCAGAAAGCATAGATAAATAAAGCATCACAAATAACCTATAATACTCAGCTTAGTGAAGAGAAAGGTGCACTAAATTTGGAGTAAGTGGTGAAGGTTTAAAAAGTAAATTCAACATGTGTTAACTATATGTTACTGTGCTGGGAAGTGGCTTGGTCAGAGCCAAAGCTTTCCCTTTTAAAAAATGGAGATTTGGAAAAAAAAAAACCACCTTAGGATCTCATACCCTTTGAGACAGCATAAAGTAACCTGAAGAGTATCATGCTAAGTGAAATAAGCTAGTCAGAGAAAGACTAAGTATCACATGATCTCACTCATATGTGGAATCTAATGAACAAAATAAACTGATGCGCAAAATAAATCCAGAGACACAGAAACATGGAACAGACTATCGAATCTCAGAGGGAAGGCAGGGGTGAGTGGGTGGGAAGACATTAACCAAAGAACTTGGATGCATACATGCATAACCCATAGACACAGACATATGATGATGGTGGGTGGGGGAGGGAGAGAGGTATGGTAGGTGCAGGCTAGAAGGGGTCAATGGGGAAAAAGGGGGCATCCGTAATACTTTCAACAATAAAGATAAATTTATAAATAAATTAATTGATTAATTAATTAACATAAAATAAAAACACACACCTTCCATCCAGGATTGTGGTGAGAAGCAAATGGATAATGTGTTGCTGGCATTTAGTAAATGGAAACTTCCATATTCACACTCATTTAATATACTATGCATGTCCCTTTTTGCTAGGTAAATACAAGTTATTTTAGTTTCAACTTTTCCACTGGCCAGCTGCCAAACACTAAAATAAATTTTACTTATTTTCTTTTTCTGGTCACCTTTGGATAAAAATCTCACATAAATGAATCAAGTCAATAAACTGTATAGCTTGCCTAATATATGTCTGGTGAGAAACGTCTAGAAACAGGAAAAAAATATGATCTTGGATAATCTCTGATTATGAAAAAAGTTAATGGCATTGAAGGTAAGCAAAAATACATGTGTTTCTTATAGGATACAAATTAAATGGTGTCTACTAAACTCTTATATTCTAAATCTAAAACATACTGTGACCTATTTCCAGAAAGGCTATCCCATATGTTCCTTCATGTACTCAACCAACATTTATTGAGCTTGCATAATGTTCTGGCCCGAAGTTGGATAAGGGGGATACAAGAGAAGACAGGGCAGACCCCAGGCTCTCCCTCAGGAGAATTGCTCACTAATGGGTTTAAAACCCACAGGAAGACCAGGACTGTGCACACGTGGCTCATTGTCATACCACCTAATGCGCAGCCATTTTGAGTTTTTGAGAAGGTGAATTAAAGACCTGCTCTGAACACATTCTACGAATACAGTTCTTAAAGATTAACGATCAGATTCCTTAAAGAAACAATTGTTGAGACATTCAGGAAAGATGCTGCTGTTCTAATTAGACCACAGGCTGCACTTGATAACTCCTTGTAACACAGCGTGGTAACCTCTCAATCATTCCTTAATGGCTATAAAATACCAACCAAAGAAACTTGTTTCTATTTGCAATTAAAGAAAAACATCTCAAATGGGTACTCTGGGACAGAGTGGTTCTGTTTCAAACGAACTCTTCCAGCAGCCAATATAATCGCTACAAAGGATGTGTTAGGAGACCATCCAGACATTAGGCATTATACCAACAAGCAGCTTATTTGTTATTGGACTGTAATATAAACGTTAAAGGTAAAATATTTTAAAGGGTTGTGAAATTCAGCTTTTTATACAAGGCATTCAATTCATAAATTAAGTCTAATAACTATTCTAGAGTTTGGGGGAGAGCAGAGACGCTATCTGGACCTTGAACACAGGGTTGGGAATTCACGCTTAATCTCATGGGAAATCATTTTATTCTTTGCAACAAAATATTATGTCATCATTTCATTTAGCGTGGTTTATACAGCTGCAATAGGCAACTATGATCACAAAATTACCTACTTTGTGTCCCTTTTAATTTGGCTCAATTGTGTTTTGCTATGCAGTTTCCTTGATCACTTTTTAGGTTTGACTAGGTGTCCTAGACGAAGTTATATATGCTTTATTTTAATCTAACATGACAACTATTTTTTAACCTAAGCATGAGCTCAATTTAACCTTGACCATAAACCTGTTACAGATGTCATTTTTAAAGTTTGCTTTTTAGGGTTGCCTTGGCAAAAGCAGGAACGTTAATAAACCTTCTGAGGTCAAGGAAAATTGACTAAAATAAGGGGGAAAGTGAAACCTGAACCAAAAGGGGAGTTTCATGTGAACAAAATAGTGATGGAATGCAAATTGCCATCATTTATATCTACCAAATGTTTGAGGGGTGCTATGCATTGTCCAGAACCTGTGAGTTTTAGGTCTAGTTAAGCCATTTGCCTTGAACATGTCTAAAGAAGAGATCATAAGAGCTTTAGAAAGACTTCATAGACTTGAAATTCAAAGAAATTGGGCCTAACTGTGAATTCCAGGGCTCAGCAGTGCTGTGATTATTCAATGCAGCTCCTGTGGCAGAGACAGCTCACCAAACTTGTCTTCTTCTCCTCCTGGGCACACAGTTAGGCTACATTTCCCAGCCTCCTTTGCAATTTTTCTGTAACAATACAACTGAGTTCTGGCCAATGGCATGTGGGCAGAGTGATATATATCACAGCCAGGCCTGCCCCTAAAATCTCTCCCAGGCAATTCTCCATTCTCCCTCTCCTCCCCCACTGACACCAAGGAAGACCTTAGAAGCCATGTGTCCAGGGTGGAGTCCCTAATAGCGGAGGTCCCTGAACATCTGGCTGGAGCAGAGTCACCTCCACCCTTCCCTGCTGCCAAAGTTGGGCTACATGAGAGTGAGAAGTACATTTCCATTGTATTAAACCACTGAGAGTAAGAAGAGATATAGCACCCACCCACCATTACCTTAATTCTTATAGTTTTCAAGATCAGGAGGTCCTTTTCCAGAAAAGCTCTGCCCCCAAATGCAAAATTAAATACCTGGGCACAGCCTTCCCCCGGATCTAACACTAATGAAATAACCTATAAGTACGGAAGGGAACCTATGAAAATTATCTGGTATCTTGGAGCCTTTTTTGGTTCATTTCTAACCTGTCTCACAGGCCAATCTTTGCATGACCATTCTTATTGTCTGGAAATTATGGAATTTTTGGATTAGAAGAAGCCTAAAACAATAAAATAATTTAGATAAGGAAACTATCACCAGGCACATGCCTGAGGTTTCTATATTTGAGAAGAGGACTTTCCCATGATGTTTTCACTCTTGGCATTTCCATAGCTAATCTCCAGCCACCAGTCTCTGTCATCTTAATTGACCTACCCACCTAACCCTTGAAAACCAACCCCACCAAACCCTTGGCTTTGGTTATACTGCTTCCTTCCTCCAGTGACTTCCCCAGGACTCTCCCCAGTGCCTTCACCTGCTAATCAAGCCCCCTTCACCCCAAACTGCCTTTTCCACTGTGCCTCCCGCTCAAGGTCCTCCCCACTTTTATAAGCTACAAGTTTAAGATGACACATGATCAATGAGCTGTGAAAACTGGCAGTGCGTGAACAGAATTTAACCAAATAAAACACAGACTAAAGTGACTGACACAGGCAATGATACGGGTAATCATCATCGTGCTATGTGGTAATTATGGGAAAATGGTTGTAATTAGTATTTCTTGTGCACAGCTAAACCACGGTATTGCTGAATTTACTGTCAGGAAGGTGGACGGATAATTTGGGAAGTGATGTTGCTGTGACGTGGCTCTGAAAGCTTCTGTATCCAGGCTGGAGAGGGGTAAGCAGCCAGTCTCTCGCCCTCCATTCTCCTTGAGCAGGCAGTGCTCAGAGCCAAGTGTTCCAAAATTGGGATCCATAAAATTCCAAGAGTACTAAGAGCTTCCTAAGAGAGAAAGACCTGGGTTCAAATCCAACTCTGCGACTCACTAGGCAAGTTATTTAAGTATTCAACATCTCTGAGCCTCAGTGTCCTCCTCTGTAAAGTGGGAACAATAATACCTACAAGTCATGGCATGACACTATGAGATATGCATGCAATACACTTGGCACAAGTCTGTGGATAACACATACTTCATAAATGGCAGCCATTACTATCATCTCTTTCCCTCCAAGAAGCTTTCAACCCCAGCCCTGCCCACAGGTGGAAATCCAATGTGTCAACTGTTGGCTCACATCTCCCAAGCATCCTGTCTGTGGCTCACTCTAGGTTGGGAGTTGGGAGAGATGAAAAGACAGAAATGAGGGGATGAGATGACATTAGTCCTATTGAAGGGCAGGCCCACATAAATGCAGTCTCTATTACTGGGGGTGGGGAGGAAGAAAGGGACAGAGGGAGGGAGGGAGGGAAGAAGACAACAAAGCAAAGGCAGTAAGAAGCTCCAAGGACAATCTCAGCTACATTGCAGCTGTGCCCACACTGCCTCTGGTCCTGTTTCCCTGCCAAAGTCTAGCTTTCCTTTACCTCTTGCCAAGGCTCCTATCTCCTTACCTAACTTGCCATCCTGAAGGTGATAGGGAAAGGCTAAGATGCCCTTTGCTGTCCTAGAAAGGGGAGGTAAGTGCCTAAGGTGGCTAGTTCGAACTCCAGATTGATTTCCTATTCATTCACATATTGTTATCAAACACCCCACACCAGGTGTGGAGCCAAGCCCACACCCCCTCAGGGGACTGGGATTTACAGAGGGACAGACACACTCTCCGATGCAGAATGGATTACCTAAGACTTTGTGAAGAGTACCAGTTCTATGGGGCAATAACTTCCAAGTTCTAAATGAGTGACCTGAAAAAGAACTTTGAAAACATAGGATACACACAGTAAAGTTAAAAATATAGGGTGGACATAGCAAGACAAGTGTAAGAAGCATTTCTGCTTCTCATTGGCATGGCATTTTATTCAAATATTTATGTTTGGGGCACAGCAGAAAGTAATCAAAAGCCTCCACTGCCAACAGATGTCATTTCCTCAAAAGTAAAGCTAATCCCATTGCTTTTCTGCATAGAGGCCATGTTAGCTGCCTATTGTTGGCTGGATGCTGTTGAACCTTTTTAACATGCTATTCAAGGTCTTTCTAAAAACTGATCTTTCTCAAACTGATCATTTTCAAACTGATACTCATCTCTCATCTCCAGTCGGCCCCATTCCATCCTAGACTCTGGCCACAATTCCTTCCTTGAGCATGCAAAGCCCCTTCATATTGATGAGTACTCTCACATGCTTCCTGCTCCCTCTCTCTGACTTGCCTTTCCCACAAGCCTCTCCCCATACCTTTGTGGCCTAGCAAACTCCTACTCATCCTTCAAAACCCAACTTAAATATTACCTTCTTTCCGAACCATTTCCGCAGTAGGGAGTATATCTCCCACCTTTATGTCCCAACACTTTTTTACTTCCCTATTTATTATGTATCACCAAAACTGTCCAAATTCCCCACCAGGCAAAGGGTTAGTCCTCTCCGTAAGCCCAGTTCTACTGTAAGGGCCAGTCGTTGGTGGGGCCTAAACTTATGTTTGCTGAGCAAATTGATAATGAAGCAAATAACAACTGCAACGTATTCGGAAGCCAAAAACATCAGTTTTGAAATTGCAATGGACTTCAGGTTCCCTGGCGATTTTGCAACTGTTGCTGTGAATCACATCTGAACCATTTTCTCAGCACCAAGACTACAGGTGGGCTCAGGCAACCACACCATGTAAGGATCATCTGACAGGTTTCCAGTTCCTTCCCACCAATTACTGTCACGTCATTAAGTTCCTGCTGGTCTGTGAATGGGGGTGGGGGTGGAGGTTGGGAATTAATGGAGTCACTGTGTTCTTCTCTGAAGGACAGATGTGAGCTGGTTGGCCCCAAAGGAGGCAGTGAAATCTCTGGGTTCTTCCCTTTGATGTGCTACATGACACAGAAAGAGAAAGGCATGGGGTGGGAGGTGGGGGGGGGGGGGCACAGACCATTTTACTTTACTGGGTAAACTAAGTACAGTCTTATTCAGAGGCATGGACAATGTGTTCTCGAGGCCAGAAGCTCCAACAGGGAACAGATGAGACTAAAAGCAAAGCCTTTCATCTGTTGTAGAAAAGGAGCTTTAACTAAAGGAGAAGGGCAGTCCTTAAGCAATAAAGTCTCGTTTCTCCATTCTGTGGCCTTCCTTTATCTAATGTTATGCTTCCTGATTTTAATGAGTGTGCCTTTGATTTTTAGTTTTATTTTGTTATTTCCTTTACATCTGGCAGCTCAGTACAATGTGATACTAGCACATCAAGAAATGCAGAAATGACACTTGCAATAAGTCTTCTAAAGGGCATATTAAACATCTTGAAGCAAAATTTTAAGTATCATAACGTGTGTGTCTTAACAACTTGAGATATAATTTACATAGAGTTCACCCACTAAAACTAGAATCTGATTTTTTTTTGTACATTCACAGGATTAAGCAACCATCACTATGAACTAATTTTAGTTTTCTTTTCCCCTGAAAGAACCGCCATACCCAATCAATAGCTTTAACTCCCACCCCATGCATCCACAACCTCTAGCTATTAACAACCCAAATCAACTTTCTGCCTCTATAGATTTGCCTATTCTGGACATTTCATATAAATAGGAGCATATATTATGTAGTCTTTTGTAACTGGTTTCTTTCACTTAGCATAATGGTTTTGGCTTATCCATGTTGCTGGATATATGGTAGTTCATTCCTTTTTGTGGCCAAATAATATTCCATTGTATGGACATAACACATTTTATCTATCCACTCATCAGTTGATGGGCATTTGGGTTGTTTCTGTCATTTGACTATTGTGAATAATGCTGTCATGAACATTTGGGTACAAGTTTTTGTTTGGACATACGTTTTCACTTCTCTTGGATATGTAACTGGAAGTATAATTGCTGGGTCATACAGTAACTTAATGTCTAACCTTTTGTGGGACTGCCAAATTGTTTACCAAAGTGGTTACACCACTTTGCATTCCCACCAGCCATGTATGAAGGTCCCAATTTATCCACATCCATTCCACATTTACTGTCTTCCTTTTTCATTACAGCCATTTCAGTGGGTGTGAGCTGGTATCTCATAGTGGTTTTGATTTGCATTACTCTAAAGCAGCGGTTCTCAACCTGTGGGTCACGACCCCTTTGGCGGTCGAACGACCCTTTCACAGGGGCCGCCTAAGACCATCCTGCATATCAGATATTTCCATTACGATTCATAACAGTAGCAACATTAGAGTTATGAAGTAGCAATGAAAATAATTTTATGGTTGGGTCACAACATGAGGAACTGTATTTAAAGGGCCAGAAGGTTGAGAACCATTGCCTAAAGACTAATGAAGTTGAGCATCTTTTCATGTTTTTATTGGTCATTTTTTAAAATATATTTTTATTGATTTCAGAGAGGAAGGGAGAGGGAGAGATAGAAACATCAATGATGAGAGAGGATCATCATTGGCTGCCTCCTGCATGCCCCCTACTGGGGATCAAGCCCACAACTCGGGCATGTGCCTTGACAGGGAATCAAACCATGATCTCCTGGTTCAAAGGTCGATGCTCAACTACTGAGCCTTGGTGGCTGGGCTTATTGGCCATTTTTATGTCTTCTTTGGAGAAATAGCAATTCAGATGTATTTTCCCACTGTTAATTGGATTGTTTCTGTTTTTAATATTGAGTTATAAGGGTTCTTTATATAAGTTCTTTCTCAAATATATGATTTGCAAATAGCATAATTTCTACCATTCTGTGGGCTGGGAGATGATATCATTTACAGGACAAAAGCATTTAATTTTGACATAGTCCTATTTACTTATTTTTCTTTTGTTGTTTTTACTTCTGATGTTATATTCAGGAAACCATTGTCTAATCCAAGGCCACAAAAATATACTCCTGTGTTCTATTTTAATATTGTACAGTTTTAGCTCTTACTTTTAGGTCTATGCTCCATTTTGAGTTAATATTGTATTGTCTGAATACACACTGATTGATTATAAACATGTTATAAACATGTTAATAACTTCAAACATTTTAAATTTGGAGTAATATTCCTTCTTCCATTCTCTCCCAATTTACTACATTCCTGCCATGTGCAAGCACCGTTAGGCATGGAAAAATTTATGAGTCACTGTCACTATGTCAAGGAATTTATAATCTAATAGAGAGTTAAAACAGACAACCTCATGAGTAGTGCCATGTGTGAGACAAATTACTTGTTCCAGACAAAGGCAAAATACTTTCAAATCAGAAACCAGGGGGAGCACTGGAAATTAAGATTGTCACCTCCACCCCAGGATATACGGTTGTCACTGCCATGGGCACTAAGATGAGGAAGGAAGCACTGAATTCAGGCTGCAGGTACAGGGGACCTTAGAGGAAGAAAAGGTGTCCGATGCATGAGTTTAGGGTTTAGAAAGATGGTAATGGGCAGACAGGTGAGCACCCAAATGGCTGGGACGAAATGCAGTCAAAGGCATGAAAGTGGCACAAAACAAAGAGAATCATAGGACAAATAATCATTGTCTGTGGCCAATGCAAAGGGGTGGTTCAGATAAGCCAAACAAACACTGTGCCCAGACAGTGAGGGACGCCAGGCTCCAGGCAAAGGAACTTCAGTCGTGTCCTATCTGGTGGGAAGGTGCACCGGGAATGATGAAGCCGTGTTTGGGAAGGCCAGCCTCATGGCAGAGTCTACAGTGGCCTACGCACAGGCAGGCACTGAGGTAATCACTCAGCCATAAAGTCTCAACTTTTTATTTGTCTTTTCATTCACTCATTCTTCTTCCCCTTATTATAAAGAGGGAAGTCTATTTCTGCACAGTTAACTGGAAAAAGAAATCATTTGTGAACCAAGTCTTTGATGGGCTATTGAAGAAAAGGTCCTCTCCTGTGGGAAACGAAAGGAAACATTTAGAATGGAACACTTGGGGCAGGAATTCTGCACACTTCATTGTGGGAACAGCCCACCCAGCCTGACAGCCGAGTAGACACAATTAAAAAAGGAATTACTAAGGAAATACAATTAGAAAAGCTACCAAACTCTCTCAAATGCAAGCAAGTCCAAATTCTTCCTGTAAGTCCACAGCCAGGCAATGGGCTGAGCCAGTTCTCCTCTACCACCCAAGCAGCCCATATTTAAACCTGTTATATATTCTTTAAAGTCAATCGGTCATTCTAATAAATGTGTAATAAATTTGTTCAGAAGGAAAGAAATTAGGCCGGGGATTTAAATGAGCAGAAGTTTAATATTTATTAAGGCACAGATTGATGGGGGAAGGAAATCACCTATTTTGTAGGAAATGGTTTTATTGCACATTTTGAGGGAAGTGGTTTCTGAATGATAATTATTCTAACGTAAATTTCAAACACATTTTTTGGAAGCATGAAAACATATACTATAACTGTCCTACTTGGTCGTGGCCATGTAAAACTCTGTGTTCAGAGAAAAGAAGTTGAAACGAAAATTGTATACCTTTACGTAGATAAAATATTTGCAAAGATGGATGAACTTGAGAATGTTTCAAATGCACAATGCTCAAATGCACACAAGAGTCTTGTGTAGTCTCTTGTAATTGATGCTAAAGCGCAGTTTGAATGGGAACAGTAACCCCACACACACTGTGCTAAGAGTCCTTCTTTTGAATAGGAACCAAGGGCTGTTTATTTGGTGGGGATTTAAAAAGAAAGGCAACACTGGGAGCCCATTCTACTCATCCTGAGTCCCACCAATTCGCCTTCCATGTTCTTCATCTGTTTTCATCTTTCCTAACAGAAGGCTGTCAGGGAGAGTCAGTTCTTGCCTAAGTTCCTACCTAAGCCAGGCCAATCTTCAAACAAAAAGCAGCTTTTCACTGGAGATCTCTAAAAAAAGCGTGGGTTGAAATGTCCTCACTTGAACTTAAAAGCTTAATGAGTCTTGGTGCCAAAGAGCTGGAGATAGGCCAAGTCAGGGAGGCCAATTGTGATTTGGCAGAAAGACAAGGGAGAATCCTACATAGAAGGCCTATCAAGTTCTTAGCAGCCTGCGAAGGCCAAAATCAGTAAGGGCAGAAGGACCCAAGTCTGCTGAGATTTGAGTGAGCATCTGGGTTAGAGAGAGAGCTCCTAAGAAGGAGCTCTGGACACACTGGGATCTACCACCTTGGGTTTCCATCTAAACATCTCCAAAGGGGCAGGGGGGATCTGATCCAGATTGTTTACCTCCCAGGGGTCGCCAACAACTGTGATGACCATACATCCCAGGTAGCCAAGGACAGCCCCAGATTTCATTTCTTGTTCCAGAATCTCCGCTGGGTAATACCCCCTTTCACTTGCAAAAGAGTCTCATATGAATGACAAACTGTAAGCCACTGGGTCAAGCTAATTTCATTTGTTTTTTAATAGTTAAGAAAAATATTTCATGACTAGTTTGTTAGATAAGCCCTCTTAATGACAGCCTGTTGCTAAGCATGAGTCAGACCTAAAACAATCAGGTTGAGTCATGAACAGTTGACTGGCAGTTCCCAGGATGGCTACTGAGGTCTCCAGTTCTCCTTCTGCCAGAGAGGCCCTTTTCTGAGGCCTTGCAGAGGTTATGAAATACAGGTGACAGCTGGGTGGGCTGTTGGTATCCCAAACTCACTTTGCCCAAACTGAAATCATGACCTCTCTCAACAAATAAAAGACCCATTTCAGCTTGCATCAAGGGCCCCACTCCGCTTGTCACTAACTATTAAAACCATGATGTTAGTTTTTAGTCTCTTCTTTCATTCATTTATACCCTATCCTACCAAGTCCTGTTGAGTCCTTCAAAGGTCTTCTCATTTCCATTGCTCTGGAGAACGTGGTCGATATCCAACAAATCCTCTGTATGACCCCATGTCTCCATGCAAAGCTGCGCCGCCAACTCCCAGCCCATCCTAGAGACTTGCACATATCTGTGGCACACCAAATCTCAAGCTGAAATCAGGACAAGAATCCAAGACAAACTCTCCTTCTGAGAATAAGCAGCTCATTCATCAGCAATGATGTAAACAAGTGTTTGCCAACAGATTTCTTATCTTCTGAAAATCATTTCAGCAACATAAGAACCGAGACAAAAATCCACTAAAGCATTCTTTATTGGTCACTTATTTGCAGACTCACATACTCAGACTTTGCACTCCGTGAAAATGTGTCTACAGAACAAACCCCTAAGTTCACCTCTGTGACTCCAGAGAGGGCACTGTCACAGGGCACCTTATACATAAAGAAAGCAGGTATTTCCAGCCCTCAATCTCCGAGTCTTTAAGGATGGGTCCATCCTTATGTAAAATGTGTGTGTGTGTGTGTGTGTGTGTGTGTGTGTGTGTGTGTGTGTGTGACAGAGGGGAGGGAGGGGACAGAGACAGAGGATAGTATTGAGAATGACAGCTAAGATTGGGAGAAAGTTAAGGCCACTGATGATTAGGTAGCCTAGGGAGAACTCATACTACTGGTATTGACTTATTCAATAAGTGTTTGTAACAGATGTATTATGTGCTACCCCAGTGCCCAGTGAGGGAAATTCAAAGAGAAATAGAAAGGGCCTTCAGGGAGCTTTCGATCTGGTACAGGAAGCAGATGTGGGACAAAGAGGTGAAGTTAAATGCTAGCAGGAGAGGTGCTCAGAAGCCAGAGACGAATCCACTAACTCAGCCTGGAGGGCCTGGAACAGCTTCTCAAAGAAAGAAACCACAGCAGACTGGAGGGAGCAGGAGGAAATGACATCACCACAGAGGTCAAGGTTACTGTTTTCAAAACAACCACTCTAGGCCTCTAGCCCTGCCAGCTAAAGCTCATTACATACAGATGACCAAGCTTGTAAGGGACCCAAACTTTCTTGCCCAGTGTTTGATCACAGGCTAGGCAAGAAAAGCGAGGAAGTGAAATCCCAATTCGGCCATCCTGTGGCTTGCTGGCAGCTCTAGCAGAGAGCTGATGGGCACACAGTGACACAGAGTTCCATTGACTATGTCATGTTCATAACTGATTTGGGGCCTATTTCCAAAATAATGATGAGAGCAGCTAGTGATCCAGGTGCCAACCAATAGCCAGACACTGCTGAGCACTTTCTAGTTCTTTCTCACTGGAATCTCTCAGGGACCTGATGAGGCAATACTTCCCCCATTTCATAGACAAGGGAGGGAAAGTTAACATTTAAGTGTCTGTTATGTTCCAAGCACTGAACAGAGTTTTATACACATTACCAATCCATTTAATCCTCAGAACACCCCTATGAATTAGGCACCATTATATCTGTTTTTATAGATGAGAAAACTGGTACTCAGGGAGGTTAGGTAACTTGTCCAAGGACACACAGGAGGCAAATTCAAAATCTGGACTGTCTACTAGGTTGAACCATATGAAATCACATTTTCTGACTGATTTGGTCTACTAATACAACATTTCCTAGGATTCAACTTAAGGGTTCCCAAATCTGTCTCATTAAAGGAGTTGCAGTGGCTTTTGTTATCCTATCTAATAAAGAGGGAATGTTATTTGACCCTCATGCCATTACAAAGATGGCGGTTCCCATAGCCAATAAGGAGGGAATATGCTAATTGACTTCCCCGCCTTCAAAGATGGCGGCCCCCTCAGCCACAAGATGGCCAGCAGGGGAGGGCAGTGGGGGGCGACCGGGCCGGCAGGGGAGAGTAGTTGGGGGCGATCGGGCTGGCAGGGGAGTGGTTAGAGGATGATCAGGCTGGCAGGGGAGTGGTTAGGGGGTGATCAGGCTGGCAGGCAGAAGTGGTTAGGGGCAATCAGGCAGGCAGGCAGGCGAGCAGTTGGGAGCCAGCAGTCCCGGATTGTGAGAGGGATCCCAGATTGAAGAGGGTGCAGGCTGGGCTGAGGGGCACCACCTCCCCGCCATGCACGAATTTCATGCATATATAAAGCAATTGTGGCAAAATGATAATAACTGTATTTAGTGACAGGATATATAGGTAATCTTTACTTTATTCTTTCAAATTTTTTATGTTTAAAAATTTCAAAATAAAAAGTCAGAGCTGGCAGTAGGGGGGCATTATAAAGAAATTCCTGAGAAAACCTAAAAAGTGATTTATCTAAATAGCATTTTTGCACTGCCCAAACTCACAATTATTTAACTTTATAGGGTTAAACAATTTGCATCTAAAATTAATTCCATAGTACTTATAGGCTGACAAACTTTTTCTCTTACTAGATAGTAAATATTTTAGGCTCTATGATCTACATACAAACTCTTGTTTTTGTTTTGTTTACAACCCTTTACAAATGTAAAAGCCATTCTTTGCAAGGAGGAAGGCCAGTGCAAAAACAGGCCAAGGGTCATGATCTGCCAACACCTGATCCAGATGGAATTCCATAGTGTTCTATCTAAACAATAAAGTCAGAGTCAGGAAAACAAGTCAGAAACTTCCCTTTCTGGCGTTATTTCAAAGGAGTCTGATCTGGGGGCAGGGAAGTAGCGGCTCAGTATGGCCAGGGCTTCCGTAGGGAATGGTTCTTTGCAAACTTTCTTTTGAACCCTGAAGCCCTCAAGGACATAATCAGTATTTCATTAACATTTCTAACAGCATGACCATTGTCACACGTTTGCAGCTTTGTCACACTTTGACCCCAGACCTGTAGTGCTCAGTGGAGGGCTCACGTCATTTGAGCATTAACCTCCCAAGCTTCGACTGCACACACTTGGCAAAAGCAACAGAGGCAGAGAGAGATGTTTATAGCAAAAACACATCCACTGCCATTCTATTTGGCATCTACTTGTTGTTACTGTAAGTTATACATTTAAGCATAAGTATTACACCCCTGTATACATGGGGTGCATCTGCAAAGCCACGTGCATTGCACTTCACAGGCTAAGTAAAAGAGCTCCCAGGGTGATTTGAAGGCTATTTCCATCTTCTATGCTGCCTGCAGGTGCCAGTCTTTTCTTTTTCCTGTTACTGTAGTTTTTAGTTCAGCAGTGTCTGGCTCTGGGTTGGCACCCTGGATCACTAGCTGCTCTCACCACTCTCATTTGTCTCCATCTAGCTTTAATGGTTCCACTTAGGGAAACTGAAATCTACGTCCTCCACTGACCACAGCCACCTCTGCTCTCATGACCTCACTCTTACTGGACTTGTCTTCTTATCTGAAGAAGTACAGCCAGGCCCTCGATGCTTACACTTTTCCAAGACCACCACCAGTGATACCCGATGCTTATCTTCTGTGCTGCCCTTCTCCCCACACTCTAGGTTTCCTGGCACCAATTCCACTTCCCCAACCTTTTGTTTCTCTCTCATTAAAATCCCAACTCTGGATACAGGACAGTGGGGAACAGCAAAGCTAGGAAATCAGACTCAAGTCTTTCTGATCTGTATAACCTTAGCCAAGTTATGTAATTCTCTGTGCCTCAGCTACTTCCCTCTGTAAAATGGGTATGAAGCATAGTCCTCATAGGCCACAGGTAAGTTTAGAACCAGGTTGCTGAGAAGAAAACCAGGTCCCAGCCCCAGACGATGCCCTTTAGTTCAATGAGAACTCTGAATTTTCTCCAGGCAATTAAAAAACTCAGGAAAATGTTAGTGAACAAAGCGCTTGGTGTCCCTCCAAGTTGCGACCAACATTTAGAGCCGATCCAACTTAGGCAAAGAGCTAAAAGTTTGTTAAACAAAAGGAAGAATTCACTGACGCCATTCACGTAGTTTTTGGCTGGGGTCCTGTATTTTTAAATGTTGCTATACGAGTGGTGGTTATGAGTTAGACCTCCTTAATCTCCAGCATCCATGAAACTCTTTGGTCCTAGGGAGTAGTACAGCCTTAAACACTCTTTTTTATTACTATTGAGTTTATGCGGTTGAATTGGTTAACCAATTACATAGGTTTCAGGTGTACTCTACTCTGCAAAGACAGGTGACTAAAACCTGCCTTGACTCATTGTCTGGGGACCCTCACTTTCCTGAGAGCCTCCAAGCTGAGTTCCCTGCCTTTTGGCCTCTGCCATCCACCAAGCCCACACCTGGAACAGTGCAAGTCCCTCTCCTGGCCACATTGGTCTCTGGAGACAAGTCCCAGAAAACGCACCTACTCATGTCAGTCTGTAGCACCCCAAACGTAGCCATGCTCCCACCCCTGACCAAAAAGGAGAGGGGAAATCTTCCTCCATCGTCCCCACCTTCAGTGCCTGCAGCTCCTGGGTCGTGTTTTGTTTCTCATTGCTCTGTGGGCCCTGCACTTACAAATTTGTTTTCATCTGGTTTCACTGGCTGCTGAGCCAGCTTTCCCTCTAAGGCTCTGGCTGGGATCATGCTACTGGCCTTCCTTGCCTGAGGCTACAAATTCAGTTCATTCCACCTTAGCAAACTCTGTGCCAGGGCTGCCCGCTGAACATGGCCCTGGTCCTCAGACTCCTTCAACTCCTCATGTTTAGAGAACTTGGACAATAGCTCACTTATCTTGGGTTCCATCCTGCCTACGCAGACAGTAACATTTGTCCACATCCTGCATTGGCCAGTTCCCTCAGTTCAGCCCCAGGCTGTCAGCAGTCCAAGCCCTTTATTTAAAGAGGCCCCTGCTATAATCTGTGCCTCCGTGTTGTCTGACCATACTATTTCCTAACCATGGCCTGGACTTAAACCCTACCTCTCCACCCCTATACAGCCATAGCAGTCATGAATGTGTTTGCAAAAGGCCAATGGGTAGTGGCATTGCACACATTGGTGAATCCATCCCCTAACTCAACGTCTTCAGATAGGTAAGAAACGAATCCTGTGTGTGCCAATGTCTTCATTTAAATACATATATACTAGAGGCCCAATGCACGAAATTCGTGCAAGGGGCTCGCCCCCACTGCCACCGCAGCTGCCTCTTCTGCCTCGGCCCCCCGCCGCCGCGGCATCGTCCAGAAGGTCATCCGGGAGGATGTCCGGGAGGACATCTGGTCTAATTAGCATATTATGCTTTTATTATTATAGATTTTTTTTTTGTTGATTTCAGAGAGGGGGAGAGATAGAAACATCAATGATGAGAGAGAATCATCAATTGGCTGCCTCCTGCATGCCCCCTACTGGGAATTAGGCATGTGCCCAGACCAGGAATCAATCCGTGACCTGGTTCATAGGTTGACACTCAACCACTGAGCTACACTGGCTGGGCTGTGTGTACCAATGTCTTTAGATCCAGATCCTTGCCTTCAGATGAGCCTCCTCAATCCAAAGTCAGGAAGGTGATATTAGCCCCTGACAGATATATTCATGGGGAGGGAGTGGAGAGGTGGATGCCTATAAGAATCTTTGGAACAAATGTTAAGTAAAAAAAAAAAAAAAACTGGTCACAAAGACCCACTTCAACAGATTAAGAGAGCACTATGGGATAAATTAGATCTGATTCTGGCTAACCCATTAACACTGGGAGAGGGCTAAGCACAGAATCATTGGAGAAGCCAGTTCTAGAATACAAGGGAAGTGTTAAGAGTCTGTCTGGGCTTGTCTCGGGTGGGATGCTAAACCACTATGGCCCACCTATGAGATGAGCTCTGTTAACAAAGGGAAATGATCTGGTGAGGGGTGTAAGTATGAGAAGACTGCATAGGAAGGAAGGCATGGAAACAGCTAGCAGGAGATGGAAATTGCTCTTTGAAGAAAGCAAGGCAGTGGGGAGCAGGAATAAAAATTGCTGACATGAAATGTGTTGAAAGGTGATGCACAATAATCAACATTTTTATACAAATGTAATTTGGGAGGGCACCTTATCCACATGATCCTATTGAAGTTCGCACTGAAAAAAGTATATGGAATAGGCAATAGGTGTAAAGCTTTGATTACCAATTTAAGAGGGAGGAAAAGAGACTAGAGGCAGTCAATTCACTTAACGGGTGAAGTAAGGAACTGAGTGTCTAGTTCTCAGGCTCCGAAACCCATGCTCTTTCAGTTACACCGGTGGGTGGGCCCCAAACAATATTCTGAAGTTGCTAATATTAAGAGTGGATTCCATGTGATTCCATTTACATAAAGCTCAAGATGAGATAAAGTAGATGCTATGATGATAGAAATCCGAACAGTGCTTTTCTGTAGGTGGTTGGGATGGAGGAGGAAGGACATGAGAGAACTTTCTCTTCTCTATTGTGATCAGGTGTAGGTTACATGCCTGTACACAGTTTTCAAAACTCACCAGAATGTAAATTTGGGAGCTGTGTGTTGCATGTCTATACAACTCACCTCAATAAAACAAAAACCAGTACCGAAATGACAGAACCTATTAAATAAATTCAAAACTTGAAATCTGGATGCGAAGTGTGTCTACCCACCATGACTATTAAGGTTCTAGCTTATCTTGGTCCAGAACTACTTCAGAGGAAGTGCTTGATGCCATCATCACAGCAGCACCCTGTGACAAAGCCCAGGCTCAAAATATAGACATTAACACTGCAGTCATTGTTCATATTTGAATGTCGCCAGCAGCGCAAATTAAACATATTCCAACCAGTTCAGGGAGCAGGCCCAGCAAGGAACATCACCTGGCATGTTTGAAGCTGCTGTGAGTAAACAGAAGCGCTGTTTGGACCTGGCACACACTGCTTTTGTTTGGGGGGTTGGGGGAGGGGGACAAGAGGAGAAAAGCTTCTACTTTTATCACAATTCAGTCCACATCCATCCAATTACCTGGGCCCAGATTCTCACCTGGTGAAAGTGGGTTGGAGCTGAGCAGCAGCTACCAGATACTCCTCCCTTATCTCATCTGAAATTGCCACAGTGCCCACCGCCCTACTGAACACCAACTCCCTCACCTACGTATGTTTACTGCTTAGCCCAGTGATTTTTTTTAATTTCAGATTCAAACTGATTACATTCCAAACAAAACGCTGGAAGTTTTACCTACTAACTGAATAGCATTAATAATTTTTCTTGAATAAAAACCAACGGGATGCAGACTATACTTACTCGCAGAGAAGGATTCCGTTTTCTAACCCTGTCCGAAAATCTTTGTCACCAAAGCTCCTGCCGGTTACTTGCTGGAAAAGAAAAAAAAAGAAAGAGAAAAAGAAGGCATAAATTTTTCTTTTTTAATCAGGAAGCACAGTGATTAAATGCATATATACTTAAGAACCTTGAAACAACTGGTGGCATGTTAAGAATGGGGAAAATCTGTTAGGTCTGAATTTCCTTTCCATGTGTAGTTTTGCTTAGATCAGCTAATCTTAAATTTAGAGCATTTCTTTGAAGTTGTTTTTTTTTTTCTATTCACTACCTTTAAAAATATCTGTTCTTCCTGATAAGAGCGTTACTCTTCTGTTTTGGCCATGTGAAGTCAAGGCCACAGCCTCCTTCATCCTGAGGATCCAATCCATACACTTTCAAAAAAAGCCTGCAGAAAGTGCCACCTAAGGATGAAGTATCTATTTGTTAAAATGTTAAAGGGGCAAGAGGGGAAGACACAGATCCCTAACCTGGACTGGACAGACTAACATTAAGACAGAAAGATTAAAGTTAATATCCATAATGACATAGTGTAAAAAAGGAAAATAAAGGCGGGGAAAGAATGAACTGTGACAGCACAGGACTGAGGGCCAATCTTGATGCCTCTGGCTCTCAGCTGCCCTTTGGCCTAGGCACTGGGGCATTCCTTTGTTCATTCAATATTTCTTTATCATCTACAATATGCCATGTAAATATGCATACTATAAACTCTAAAGCAACCTCTAAAATAGCAAAATCAAAAGTTATAGTCAATAAGCCAAGAAAAGAGATAAAAAGAAATCATAAAAATACTCTAACAATAAAAAAGGCAAAAAAAGGAATACAGAACATGTAATAAATAGAAAGCAAATGGTAATATTGTAGACTTAAACCTATCTATATCAATAAGTGCATTAAACATAAATGGCCCAAACATCCCCAATTAAATGACAGAAATTGTCAGATTGGATAAAAAAGCAAGATTCAACTATATGATGCTTATAAGAAATGAGCTTTAAATATAAAATAGAAATAGGTTAAATAGGAGAATAGAATAAGATATACCATGCTAACACTAATCAAAAGAAAGCTAGAGAAGTTACAGTAATGTCAGACAAAGGAACTTTTAGAACAAAGAATAATTCAAGGACAGAGATATTCATTTCACAATTACAAGGGGTTTAGCTCATCAGGAAGACACAATAATCCTAAACATTTTATACCTAATTTTTTTAAAAAGCTTCAAAATACATAAGCCAAAATAGATGAACCTGCAAGGAGAAATAGACAAATTCACAACTAGAGTCAGAGATGTAATATCTCTTTTTGAAAACTGATAGAACAAGCAGGCAGAAAATCAATAAGGATAAAGAAGAGTTGAACAACACTATTAACTAAATGAAGTTAATTGACATTTCTAGTATACTCCAATTCACAAAGCAGAATACACATTTCTCTTCTTAGGTTCACAATGAAAATTTATTGAAATAGATCAATTTTGGGGTTAAAAAACAAATCTCCATAAACTTATAAGAATTCAATTCATAAAAAAGTATGTTATCTGACTGACCACAAAGAAATTAAAGCAGAAATTGACAACAGAAATATTTCTGTAATAATCCACAACTAATTTTAAACTAAGTAATACAATTCTAAACAACCCATTGATTAAAGAAGGAACCAAAAGAAATTAGAATCTATTCTGTAGTGAAGGAATATGGCAATATAAAAATGTATGAAAAGATGCTAAGGTAGTATTTGGGGAAAATATATAACACAAAACGTCTAAATCAGAAAAGAACATCTCAAATCAATGAATTCTGCTTCCATGTAAGCAAATGAAACCCAAATTAGGCAGGAAGAAACATGAAAAAATACTTTATACCAGAGTTGAAATCAATCAAATAGAAAACCAAAAGGCAATAGAGAAAAATCAATAATATAAAAAACTGTTTCTTTGAAAGCAATAAAATGGTAAACCTTCAGCCAGGCTGATAAATCTTCAGCTAATAAAATTAATAATCTCTGGTTTTTAGCCAAAAACAGAAAAACACAAATTATCCATCAGGAAAGACAGAGATGACATCATTTCATATTCTACAGACATGAAAAGGATAACAAAGAAATAGTATAAATAAATTTGTGGCAATAAATTCACCAACTTAGATGAACCCAAAAAATTCCTTGTACAAACAATCAAAGTTCATTCAGCAAAGGAACAAATAACCTTTCCTCCCCTCCACACCCCTCAAAAATGCCAGGTCCAGAAGGCTTGTCTGGTAAATTATACAAAATTAGAGGCCCAGTGCACAAAATTCATGCGGCGCGGGGGAGGGGGGGGGGAGATGTCCTGGTGGGATCACATTGGGATCACTCTCCAAAGACACAGAGCAGGATGGAAAGATTAGTAGAGTGATAAAAGAGCCAGAGATGGGTTCCTGGGTCATGGGGTGGATGGAGAGAGAGCCCAAGTTCAGGAACATTCAGAGGCTAGCAGAGAAGAGCAGAATGAAATGTCAGGAGCACTTTGTCATCCCCCCAAATTCTTCTCTCCGCACCTTGCTGGTCCTCACCCATTTGATCAATTAATCCTTGCAACTCCATTCTTGCAATTGTTCAGCTTAGTCTTGCTTGATCCTGATCGTTCACACTCAAGCATACCCACCAACCAATCCTGTTGATTCTCCCTTCAGAATTTAGCGAGAACCCAATCACTTCTCACTGCCTTCACTCCACCACCTTACTGCATCATCTTATACCTAGCTAAGACTCTCTTAATAGCTTCACTGCTTTCACCTTCACCTCCCTTCTATCTATTCTCAACATCGTAGCTAGGGTAATCCTATAAAGTTAGATCTTGCCACTACTGTACTCAAAACTCCCAAAGCCTTCCCATCTCACGCACAGCAAAAGCCAAAGCTCCTACAGTTCCCTGAAGGCATTCAACATAAAAACAAATGAGCAGCCATGGCCTGAGTTTCTCAGTGGTTAGAGCATCGGCCCACAAACTGAAAGGTCACCGGTTTGATTCCCAGTCAAGGGCATGTCTCTCTGTGTTTCTCACCTCTCTCTCTCTCTCTCTCTCTCTCTCTCTCTCTCTCTCTCTCTCTGCCTCTATCTCTATCTCCATCTCTATCTCCATATCTCTATCTCTATCTCTATCTCTATCTCTATCTCTATCCTCTATCTATCTCTATCTCTATCTCTATCTCTATCTATCTCTCTGTCCTGCCCTCCCTCCCCTTCCAATAACTCTCTCTAAGAATCAGTGGGAAAAAATATCCTCAGGTGAGGATTAAAAAAAAAACAAAATCAACAACAACAAAAAAAAAAACAAGCAAAAAACAAACAACAGCAACAACAAAACACCAAAAAACTAACTGTAGCACATGGGCAAAACTATGAGATAACCCCATGATTTTAAGGGGGGCATAATGAATCTCCCCATTCAAGGGGATCCTCAGAAGTACTTATGTTGGCAATTATGTCACCAACTATATCCTGTGTGCCTTTCAGGAAAGTCCAATATCAGACTTTTCCCCCTGCTTTATGGTTTAGGGTTAATTCACTTCCATTACTAACCAAAATATTTGTTGGAGGGACATGTAAGTGTCAGATCAAAGCATTCAATAAATGGATGATTTATCAAAACTTTGATGGTTTTAAAGGAAGAGAAAAGATTTCATGTACCTTAGCAATTAAACCCAAAGCAGAAGCAAGAGGACATCATGATGTGTTATCACACTATTTTATTCAAGTAATTACTGAGGAAGCTCATCTATATTTTGATTTCTTTCCCAGAGAACTAAACAGTAATTATGTTTCTGAGTTTGTCCATATTAATGGCACGGCTCTAAACAACTCAAATAACTGAAATATGAAGGAGTATAAAAAAAAGTCTAGTAAAGAAAACCACACAACTTATGGAAACATTTTTATGATGTGTTTACCATGTAACACATTATGTAGCATGGTGCTATACTTCACTAATTACTGCGTTACCATTGTTATTATGTAATTGCCATGAACAGGCAAAGACTGCCAAGAATCACTCTCTCAGCCTGATCATTACCATTTAAACAAATTGTATTTCAGAAATGTTTTCATTAAGCTTCAGTGTTGTTTTGTTAAGCAATCTGGTGGATATACTACAGACTATTAATAAACTGAAGGACTGGAGACTTTAACTAAATTTTTGAAAGCTTATTATAATGATCTTAAGAGGAGATTCTATTGGCTGACAAAATACTGGTCTCTAGATTTGAGCAATTGGAAAAAAAATTAGTAGTTTTTTTACTCAACTTTTGAAAGGCACGGATATTTTCTCTCAATTGTTGTACAAAACAGGTACAGAAGGTTGTGATTTCCTCCTATAAACACTAAATGGACATCACCTCTCTTTAAGTCTCTAGAGAAGATTTGTGGCTCATTATGTCCATTTATCTTCTGATCATATTTGATTTATTTAACAAGAAGAAAATTTCTGCATATTTTTATACCTGAATTGTAAAATAAAGCAGAATAGAATTGCTCTTATTTTTCACATTTATTGAGAATAAATTAACTGCTATTTCTGTCTCCTTCCTGGGGTTGCTAGAAAAGTCAAATCAAGATTCTATTGAAACTCTTTGTAAACATCTGAGCAAGAATTAGCAATCAACCAATCAGTCATCTACTGAATACCTATTTCATGCCAGGCGGTGTAATAGGTGTAAGACTAAAATAACAAGAAGATCTGGAGCCTACCCTGTAAGAATCCACAATCCAGAGGGAAAGATAAAACATTACAATGTAGTAGGTGTTGATAGAGAAACATGGAAAGAGATCCACAGGAACATGGAGGAAGCAATACATGCAAGTTGCATGACTGAAGCAATAGTTGATTGATAAATAGTTCACATTCATATACCAACTACCATATGCCCTCACTGTTCTAAATGCTTGTCACATATTAATTTATTTAATCCTCAATGAGGTGGGTCCGATTATTATCATCTCCAGGTTAAAGTCAAGGAAACCTAGACACAAAGAGGGTAAGTAACTTGTGCGAGGACACAAAGCAAGTAAATAGCAGAGCCTGGACTTGAGCCCAGGTAGTGTGACTGCAGAGTTCATGCTCCTGAGCATGATTCTGCGCAGCATCTGAGCAAAGGAATGAACACTCTCTGCCCAAGTCAGTCAAGGAAAGCCTTTGAGGGGCTGACATTTGAGTTGGTTCTGAAGGATAAGAAGGGATTCCCCAAAGGAAGGAGATAAAGTAGGGCACTCCAGGCAGACAGAAAGGCCTGTACAAAGGTTTCTTTGAACAAAGAGGGAAAGTTGTAAGGGCTGAGCACAGGGGGCAGGCAGGGAGGGAGGAGGGGTGGTAGGAAATGAGGTGCCAAAGTAGGCATGGCCCAGGTGGTAAGGAACCTGTGTGTCAGAACTATGGCTTATACTTGATCCTGAAACAAAAGAGGTGCCACAGGAGATGGGGGTAAGGAAGGGATTCTTCCCATCATTCTCCCCATTTTCCACTAATTCCCCATTCCTAAAGAGAATGACTTCACATGATCTCACTCATTTATGGATAATAAAGACCATTATAAACTGATGAGCAAAAATGGATACATAGGCAGAGCAGCATCAAACAGACTGTTAACACTACGGTGTCGGGTGAATTTCCCGCCAAAATATAAGATGGCGCGGGCAATTATTTAGGTTTCCCGCGCAAAATCAGAGTTAGTTTAAAATGCCTATATCTTTTGAAGTATGGGTTCGATTGAAATGAAATTTTCGGTTTCTTGTGTAAAAAATGAAAATTTATTCAATCACAGACATTTTTTTATCTATTCAGTACATAAATAATTCGATATATATAAACTAAATACGAAAAACCCAAAAAATACTTATTACCTAAAAATATACACATATTTTAAAGTTTAAAATAAAATTTTCATAATAAATCAAAACAAATAGAAATTAATAGTTTTTTAGCGTATGATATTTTTCAAAACACGCCCCTTTATGTAGAGGTATATTGCAAAATTTGCACATGTAGCGTGTCTCACTGCGCAATTTATGAACGGAACATACGCGACACCTTCTCAAAATGTTTTTCTTTTTTCCACTTCCGACAATTGCCTGTAACGTATGCTTTCTCATGTCCATCGATAGCCTGCATGGTGGATCAGATGTAGGTGGTTTAGCCCGCATTCCAGAAGTAGACGGTACTGGTTGAAGGTCTGGAACAATGTCCATGTCCTCTGGAATATCATCCGTCAACCAGTGGATAGCTGTTTGTTTCAAAAACATTTTAAAACCCATTTTTCTTTGCCTCACTGATTTGTAAACTGCATAAGAATTAAATAATGCGCAATTTATCATATACATTGCCAACCTTTTTGTCCATTTGACCGTCCTCCGCAATATCGAATAATATGAAAGGTATTGGTCGGCCCGGTCAACACCTTTCATATGTTTATTGTAGTCAATGAGTGCATTCGGTTTGACAATTTTCTTTTTTGATGTTCTGTCAATATTCTGACTTTCTTCCATCTCCGCAGAATGAATCGAAGAAATCAGGTATACAGGCTTTTTTGATTGCCACACTTGTAACAATATATCATTTTTCCTTATAAATTTTGTTTCACCTTTTTTCAAAGAAATTGTTTGAAAATCTTTAGGTATACCTCGATTTTTCCGGATTGTTCTACATATTCTGAATTTGTTTTTCATAAGTGCTTCACAATTTGCGACGCTATTATAATAATTGTCCATATATATATGGTACCACGAATCAGTGTATGGAGACACTACTGTTTGTATCGTTTCCAATAATCGCTTTCCTTCGCCGCAATAAATTTCCATGTTACAGATATATCCTGTATCACTTTCGCACAACAAACGAACCAATATTCCATATTTAACGATCTTGCCAGCATTATATACCCTAAAGAATAATCTTCCCCTCCAAGGTACGATCCCTTCATCTAGTGATAATTGCTGATGAGGTTTGTAAATATTTATAAATTTAGGCACAAAATAATCTAGTACTGGTCTCACTTTGCAAAGTCTATCTGATTCATTTACGATATCCGCATTATTATTGAAGTGCCAAGCTTTCCATATCTGTCGGAACCTGTCTCTCGTCATCGTTTTACCAAAATATGGCGTCTCTGTCCATGGCTCCGTGGTCCAATAGTCATCTCTTCTATCTTTGCGCACCTGTCCCATGAGAACAATTAACCCTAAAAACTTCTTCATCTCTTGAGGGGTTATATCTTTCCACTTTAGGCTTTTTTTTGAAAGTTTGAAATTATTCCTATTTTGATTATAATACCTGTTTGACTCCTCTACAAGAAATTCAAAAAAATCATCTCCGATAAATAATTTCACGGCATCTTCTATATTATTTATAACAGCATCTGTGTTTAATCCTTGATGCCCTAAAAAATCTTCTAAGACCGGTGGATTATCAACATGCGACCATTCTTCTCTCCCGCCTTCTATATCTGACTCTGAGTCAGAGCTGGAGCTCGAAATTCTTCGTCGCCTCAATGTCCTGGGACGCACCATTACTTCATCATCACTAGAATCTTCATCACTTGTACTCGCATTTTCAAGATCGCTATCACAAGAATAATTGGACAACTTGTCTGCACAAAACTCATCATCACTATAGTCTGAATGCTGCGACATTCTAGGTTAAAGCAAATAAAAATAATACTAACTGAAAATAGCGGTACTCCGATAGATATCTGATATAAAAAAATAATTATTATGCGAACACTTTGCGGAACGATTTTATTTTATTTGGTTAAAAAATTCTATATGAATGTCTTTATCACAATATATTTAAATATTTAAACACGTAATAATATTCACAAAACTCAAAACTAAAGACGTCCGGACACAAGAAGTATTTCTCAATAACTATTCTCTTTGCATGGTGAGATATCCAGGGATATCGGTTATAAAATAAGAAAACAATACATTGGTACCCTAACGGTATTGTACTCGACCAGCGCCATAAAGTGTTCTCTACTTACAAGGGATTTTTATGATACCTATTACCCCAATGGGTATGAAACGGTTCGCATACGCAGGTAGGTATCTTTGTGAACGGCAAACAAACAAATATTTGGTAATACGCAGTTACAATCGGCCCGAGTTTACACGTTTCCCGCACTCCACCGCAAATCTATATGAACCGAGTTAAGACGGCTCCCGCGGAGTACGCGCAATTCACGCGAGCCGACTTAACTCGTTTCCCGCAATCCAAGTGTTAACTTGTAAGTAGGATAAAAATCTCAGGTTCTTCACAGTTCTTGACATTAAGGAAGAATGAAGTGAGAATCAGAGGTCAAATCTCATGCCCAGTGCCAAATGATCTAGTGCAGTGGTCGGCAAACTCATTAGTCAACAGAGCCAAATAAAAACAGTACAATGACTGAAATTTCTTTTGAGAGCCAAATTTTTTAAACTTAAACTATACAGGTAGGTACATTGTTATTAACTTAATTAGGGTACTCCTAAGGCTTAGGACAGTGATGGTGAACCTTTTGAGCTCGGCGTGTCAGCATTTTGAAAAACCCTAACTTAACTCTGGTGCCGTGTCACATATAGAAATTTTTTGATATTTGCATCCATAGTAAAACAAAGATTTATATTTTTGATATTTATATTATATATTTAAATGCCGTTTAACAAAGAAAAATCAACCAAAAAAAATGAGTTTGAGTGTCACCTCTGACTCGCGTGTCATAGGTTTGCCATCACTGCTGTAGTCTATAAGAAAAAGCTGCCCTAACTGGTTTGGCTCAGTGGATAGAGCTTCAGCCTTCGGACTCAAGGGTCCTGGGTTCGATTCCGGTCAAGGGCATGTGCCTTGGTTGCGGGCACATCCCCAGTGGGGAGTGTGCAGGAGTCAGCTGATCGATGTTTCTCTCTCATGGATGTTTCTAGCTCTCTATTCCTCT
>NW_005871096.1:3692360-3720520 GCF_000147115.1 Myotis lucifugus
TTATTTTTTTCCTCTCGGTGAAACCCCGTCGATGTGGTTGGTGGCCCAAACCAAAACCACACAAACAAAGTAGAACACATAACTTCTGACTTTTCTTCTTAGTACCCTGCGTGTTTTTTCCAAGGGTATTTCTTTTACATTTACAAGACTACAGGAAAGAGAGATAAGTGCCAGTTACTTTTAAAGTTAATCCCCCCTTACATCCCCTCTCTACACTCCTGTCACGCCTTCTCCACGTGCCTCACGTAAGTGGGTTTATAACTTACAATTAAAACGATTGAAAAGGAGGGCTGGGAATATGTAGATTAACCTCCATATTGGCTCAACCTCACTTTTTTTTCTCTCATTAGCCACTAAAGCCATTTCGATTTGTTTTAGTCAGAAAATACTTCGTAGTGAGAAAACACCACTTTTAAAAGGTTTTTCATTCAAATGAAAAATGAGTTTTTCAAATGAGTTTGCCACTTAAATGGCTGCAGGCAGGCACTTGGGATTGGGAATGGCCATAGTGCCCCTCACCCTCATCTTCCATCAATGGTTCCTTTGTTTGGATCACACAGTTGTCTAGCGACACCTTGTCAGACTTGGTCAGAGGCCCAAAGTCAAAATAACTAGGTCCTAGTCACAGTTCTGCTAACAACCAAGCACTTCCAGCAAATCACTTCACTCTCTTAGTCTCAGACAGCTCCACCCAAAGCTACTGACTCTCTGAGACCTCTTCCCCCATAGCCTTTCACCTTGACATTTTGATGACAATAGGACAGCATCATTTATTAAATCTTAATCCACTCACACTCGCCTCAGCTCCCCAACGTGGTAGTTAGGCTACCGGGGCTGGTTACACAGATTGTGCTCTGGACCAGGGCCCCCAGCTGAGGAGACAAGCTATGGCTAAAGCCAGCCTGAGCGCTCTTTGTCAAACCATTCAAACTCTTCTAAAGGAAGAGTCCCGTTTTCCTAAATCACACAGCACCACTCTCTGTGCCCACGCCCATAAGGCCCACCCTGAGATGTCATTTTGAGTTTACACAAAGGTACTCGGTGGGTTGTCAGAGGCCCTGATATAAGTACTGCTATTATCGCTGTTATCCAGATAAACTGAAATACAGACCATTAAGTAATTTGCCCAGTTTCATAGAGCTGGTAGGTGGCAGCGCCAGGACTCTAATCTGGACAGTCTGATTCCTGACCTATGTTCTTAACCAGCAGGCTATGTCACCTAAATATATCTGTGTCTCTGCTGACTTCCCCCTATTATCAGTTAAATTGTAAATAAAGACCTGACTTCCCACGGCCTGTGCCACCTTCTCTCTTCTATGTGCCTTTCCCTTAAACTGTGGAATAAAAAATAAACCCCCCAAATCTAGACATTTGTCAAAATGTCTGTACATTTATGATCAATTCACTCAATACCATGGGGGTGAAAGAATAACCATCTTTGTGATGTCACTGGAACTTTAGCTCTATATTTTAAAAATCATCACAAATATCCAAAGAATCCAAATTAAAACAATCCTACATACAATTTGACCCTCTATGGAATGAAAAATAAATATCCACTAGTGGGGAGTGAGGGGGACAAGAAGAAAGGAAGACAAGATGCCTCATTAAGGCCATTAGGCATTTCCATAACAAAACATTTCCCTATGTATCTTCCTCTGGTTCTTTAAACTCACAAATAATGTGTTATGGCAGGAAATCTGTTCTTCTGGCTGGTTTGTGATGAAGACTGAGAGTGGTCCTCCCAGCACCCTGGGATGCCATTCATCGCTGGGCCTCACTGACACTGCAGTGTGGTGGCTGCCCCGCCCCCCCTCCAGAAAGCAACACCATCTTTGCTTCTACTGGAGTGAACATCACCCAGGCCTGTACTCAGCTCCCTCACCTCTTCCTATACAGTGTGCACATAAGCAAGGAGTCCTATCTTCCAGGTGTGACAAAGAACAGTGCAGCCCTGGACTACAGAGAAATTAAAGAAAAAACAGGCAGGCTAGTCGTTATAAACCTAATAGGTGAGAGCCACGTTAAATCAAAAACCAACAACCAACAACGGGACCTTCTGACCACACAGCATCTTGAAATACTTCATTAATGAAAAGATAGGGGAGAGGAAAAAAGGTCTAAAAGGTAGCTGTGTTATTGTTAGAATACATACTATGTTCTATAGGTCCTTGGTTTTTTTGGGTTTTTTTTAAACCCCTTATAATCAAGTCATGTTGAGAGACGGCTTAGAACCAAAGGTTCCGCTAAATCAGTGGTTCTCAACCTTCCTAATGCCGAGACCCTTTAATACAGTTCCTCATGTTGTGGTGACCCCCAATTTCATTGTTACAAATTGAACATAATTAAAGCATAGTGATTAATCACAAAAACAATATATAATTATATATGTGTTTTCCGATGGTCTTAGGCGACCCCTGTGAAAGGGTCGTTCAACCCCCAAAAGGGGTTTCGACCCACAGGTTGAGAACCACTAAATGCTTAACTTTGGTTCTTACTGAGTGGGGGAGGGGAGCCCTGACGTGTATCATTTGCCAATCTCCCCCCTGTAAAAACTCCCACCACAGGTGATTTCAAGTTCACCCTGATGTCACCAAACACAGAAGGAGAAGGAGATGCACGGTCCTCTCTCCTGAGCCTTGTGATCTGGCTCCAAAATACCACTGTGGACTCGCAATGTGTATTGCATACACATCAGGTCCTCGAATAGCATCGTGTCGTTTCATTATAACATTGATGACATGCCGTAGGTACTTAAAACTTATTTACATCAAATAGCCTATGGTAAAATCAGTTCCACTATATGTTGTCTTGCTTAGCGTGGCAGAACCTATAACAATGTTAAATGAGGACCTACTGTCCATTATGAGGCTGATAGCTTAAAAGTAGTGTTTTAAATGTATTACAACTTCTAAGTATCCATGATATTGACAATTTATCAAATAATCATTGAAAAAAAAGCATATATCTATGTCAACATTTAAATGCTTCTAAACTTTCATTTGCTCTTGTTCATAAATAGTCAACATCTTACAGAAATACATTTCATGGTCAAGTAAGTTTGGGGAATGCTGTGTGTGTGTGTTTTAAAATATATATATGGTGATGTGTTTTTGTTTCTCAACTTTGAACTACTCAGAGCTACTCTGATGCTATAACCTGTTATGCTTTCAGATAGCTTTTGCCAGTTTCCTGGCTAAGGAAGCAAAAGGTCTCTACTAAATTCCTGAAAATTGGAGCAATAACAATAGTCTAAAGAATAGGCTTGTCTCAAACTTTTAAAATTAAATCTAAAAACCTTACTTTTGTCCTGCCGAAGTATTTCCTAGCTGTGGAATATGCTCTGGTTCTCGAAAGCTTGCCCGCTCTCTAGTCTTAAATTTGAAAACATATTTATTTCTTCCTCCTCCCCTTATAGGAGAGCCAAGAATTATATATAGCAAAGCGAATAACTTCCTAGTGTGCAGTGATATAATTTTTAACTAAATAAGTTTTAGGCAATTAACCAGGCTATAATAACCTTTTAGAGAAAAGGTTATGAGAAAAACACAGCCCACTTCCAACAAAAGGACACAAACTACCCAAATGAGGGTGTTGCCCACACTGCCCAGGAAGTGCTAAGCACACAGAACTAGCAGAGCAGACCAGTTGCTGTCTCACCACTGATTGACACAGAGAGCTGTTGTTTGCAAAAGGAAGAGCGGAGGACTAAGGCTGTTTGCAACAATCAACAGCTCTGTTCTTTTTTTAAAAAAAATTGCTAGGACACCTGCTGCCTCAGTCTCTTTAGCCTCATCCATTATGCAACATGTTGGTGGTGATGGGACTGGGATATGCCATTGCACACAATGACAACCCTGAGGAAAGACAAAGGCGCAGACTCAGCACCTCAGAGAACACGCAGCAAATAATCCACACATTTCCTCTTCCCACTCTCAGGATCACAGGTCCTTCAAAGATTCACTCCCACTCAAATTCATGGAGTCACCATTTTATAGCATCGGGAGGAGTGAAAATGCAAAGACAATACTCGTTCTTCCCATGATGTCCTTATGGGATTTAATTATGATTTCATGGGGACTCCCCTCCATATATCTTCTGGCCCAACCCAGAGAGGAACTTCAGAAGCATTTTCCAGAGTCTCCCATAGAGTCCTAGTTCCACAGGATGTTGAGATGTGATATGGAAAAGGGCTCCATAGTCAAGTAAGTTTTGAGAATGCTGTTTTTCTTTAAAAATATAGTGTTTGATGTATTTTTTTTCCAACTTTGAGCTTCTCAGAGCCAATAATATGCCAATGTGCATTGAGGTCCTCCAGTGAGGGATAAAATAGTGTTTCCCAGTGGCTCTGAGCAAAACGTCCTTTTGAGAAAAGTCTCTGATGGGTGGGACCAGTGTTCGGGGAACATGCATTAGGAAACTGGTGTTCTGCAGAGTTGGTTAACTCATAGCCTAGAGGACTAACAGGCCTTCCTGTGTATTCTTTGGCCTTTACTGTATTGGATCACCTGGTACTTTCAATAATTGTAATAAGCTGCCCTGATTTAAAAAATCAAAAGAGCTAATATTTAAACAACAAAAAAGCTTTTTATTGCTTCTCTTGAAAAAAAAAAGTGGGTAATGGTGCTCATTGTGCCCATAGACTTGCCGTTTCTGTGCAGAATAGTTTAAACCATAAAGAAAATTTTAAAACACCATATAAGACATCCTGTTTGTAGTAAAGTTAAAGAAAGAAAAATTACAAATGCATTTACTTGTGTATAAATTTCCAGAGAAGTGAAATAAGGCAACTGAGAGTGGGATATTAACGAATTCTTCTGAACAGCTGGGAGGATGTGATTGGAAGGGAGAAAGGAGGGATGTGTGCAGAGCTAAAGGAAATTCCAAGACACAGCACAGGCTGAAATTAATGTCATAAAAATAGATCACAGGGAGAGAACCAAGATGGTGGCATAGGTAAATACCTGTACTTGCTGCCTTCCACAACAACATTAAAATTACAACTAAAATACATAACAACTATCACCCAGAACCGCGGGAAAGCTGGCTGAGTGGAAGTACTACAGCTAGAGAGGTAAAGAAGAAATCTCATTGAGACTGGTAGGAGGTGTGGAGGTGTGCCGCTTTTTTAATTGGAAGGGAGATACAAGCTCCTGCTTGCTCTGAGCTCCAGTACCGGGCAAGACTCTGGGGGACCCAGACACATACGGGGAGAAACTGGACTGTCTGGCATTGAGGCAGGAATGTGGGGGTGGCTTTCTTCCAGACAAAGGTGCTCACAATGGTCATTGTTCCTGTGCTGGGACCTCCCCGGTGCAGAACTGACTGGCAGCCATTGCTGTCTGCTCCACCCTGGGGATTCCCTGAGACCCTGCCCTACCCAATTTACAACCCCATCCAAGCTGTGTGCAGTGGCTTTTGCATATGAATGGCCTATCCTTTCTCAGCCTAAAACCTGTCAAACAAGCTGCAGCTGGGTAAGGGAGCCCCAAAGCTATCAAAAGAAGGCCCAAGGCCAGCACCAGCAGCAGCCTGTCTTGCTTCACAGCTGGGCCTCATCTGGTCACTTCCAAACCCCATACAAACAGGAGGAATCTGCAGATCTCTCTGTAGCTCTTGCTGGGTGGCCCCAGGCAGTGGCTGACTTTGCACCTCCTTGGAGATTCAAGAGCCAGTGTACCCAGTGGTCAGTGTGAGACTATACCAGATTATAACTCTTCACATCCATAAGAGACACACTCAAGGGGCAGACTCAGTGAGCATCAAAGCCCCACTGAAGCAAGTCCTGCCCCATCAGGGTGTCTCCTGCACAGCAGGTCCTCACAGCCAATTGGCCTGGAGGTCAATTCCCCCCAGTGATGCCAACAACAATCAAGGCTCAATTACAACAAGACTGTGCACACAGCCCACAAAGGGGTGCACCAAGAGTATGTCCACCTCAGGTGACTGGGGAGGCTGAGCCATTCTATCAACTACTATACAAGGCCACTCTATAGGACACCTACTACACAAGGCCACTCTATCAACTCAAGGAGACTTAGCAGCTTCCCAGTACATAGAAACAAACACAGGGAAGCAGCCAAAATGCAGAGACAAAGAAACATGTCACAAGTGAAAGAAATGGGAGAAAGCAAACTACTGGATATAGAGTTCAAACCCACAGTTATAAGGTTACTCAAGAATCTCCCAGAAATCTCTAAGGAACTTAGTGAGAACTTCAAGGATCTTAATGAGAATGCCAAAAAAATGGAAAAGGACCAGTCAGAAATTAAGCATACACTGACTGAAATAAAGAATAATATACAGAAATTCGACAGCAGACTAGAGGATCCCAAGAATCAAGTCAAAGATTTGGAATACGAGGAAACAAAAAACACCCAACCAGAAGATAAAAAAAAAAAAAAGAATCCAAAAATATGAAGACAGTGTAAGGAGCCTCTGGGACAACTTCAAGCATACCAACATCCAAATTATGGGGGTGCCAGAAGAAGAGAGAGAGCAAGATATTGAAAACCTATTTGAAGAAATAATGACAGAAAACTTCCCCTACCTGGTGAAAGAAGTAGACTTACAAGTCCAGGAAGCACAGAGAAGCCCAAACAAGAGGAATTCAAAGAGGACCACACCAAGAAGCATCATAATTAAAATGCCAAGGGCAAAAGACAAAGAAAGAATATTAAAAGCAGCAAGAGAAAAACAGTTAGTTACCTACAAGGGAGTACCCATATGACTGTCAGCTGATTTCTCAACAGAAACTATGCAGGCCAGAAGGGAGTGGCAAGAAATATTCAAAGTGATGAATAGCAAGAACCTACAACCAAGATTACTCTACCCAGCAAAGCTATCATTTAGAATTAAAGATCAGATAAAGAGCTTCACAGACAAGAAAAAGCTAAAGGAGTTCATCACCACTAAACCAGTATTATATGAAATGCTGAAGGGTATTCTTTAAGAAGAGGAAGAAGAAGAAAAAGGTAAAAATAAAAAATTATGAACAACAAAGTGACAACAAATACATATCTATCAACAAGTGAATCTAAAAATCAAATGAATAAAAAATCTGATGAACAGAATAAACTGGTGAATATAATAGAATCAGGAGCATGGAAATGGAGCGGACTGACAATTTTCTGGGGGAAGGAGATGTGCGGGGGGGTGCGGGAAGAGATTGGACAAAGATCTTATATGCATGTATGCAGTACCTATGGATGCGGACAGTGGGGTGGCAAGGGCCTGGGGTGGATTGGGAACCAGGTGGAGGGGAGCTATGGGGGGGGGGGGGAGGGGGGAGAGACATCTGTAATAATCTGAACAAAAAAGATTTAAAAAAATAGATCACAGGCTGCTCGAAATACAGACACGAAACGCATGTTCATTTAAATGTGCTATTTAATTGAGGAACATAACAGTCAGGAATTTTAATCATTAAGTAGCTCTGAGCCACAGACAGGGTCCAATCAAGCCACTTAGTTATTATATACAATCTCTGAGAGGATAAACACTAGATATTTCTTAGCTATATGACTAAGTAATTCCCAAAACAATTTCCATCAAATGCCAGGTGCAAAAGCAATTACATCAAAATCCTCGCCAGTTCCACAGACCTGTAATAGCAGGGCCTCCAAGAACCAGTGAACCAGTTTGAAAATAATGCTGGAACCTCAGAGATCCTATTACTAAGAAGCAGAAATAGATTTTCAAGTGCTCACTTTGAAACATTAAGCATTGTTCCACCCAGATATTTCCACCATCCTAGAATATTTATTAAAAACCAGTTCAAAGTGAGTCAGCTTCTAAAATAAAGCTTCATTTTGCCTGAAGTCACGATGCATAGCTGTTTAATCTTTCCTTAATGTGATTACCACATCCTCAGAAACAAAAGATAAATAAAAAATATTTTCTTATTAAGAGGTCAGATCTATGATAGGAGCTTGAAACATGTTTTTTAACCTGAGTTAAAGTCGAACTCTTGCTGTTCTATAATTTCTGTTATTTTTCACATAATGACTCTTGCAAGATTTGTACTAACAACTCAAAGTCCCAACCCTCAGACTTGATTAGTCTTCTATCTATAGTCTCAAAAGAATGCCTTATTTGAAAAGCTTGGCATCCTTAGCCACAAAGAAAGATCACTCTAAAATCATTGGAGCTACCAGAATCTCCCCTAACCTTAGCACTATTTTTTCTACCTCAAAGCAAGAACTGTCTCTCTTTTTTTCTCAGCAAATCCTTGTAACTCAGGCCCTTG
The DNA here is from genome assembly GCF_000147115.1 of Myotis lucifugus. NCBI lineage: Eukaryota > Metazoa > Chordata > Mammalia > Chiroptera > Vespertilionidae > Myotis > Myotis lucifugus. The sequence goes on from NW_005871096.1 coordinate 3,700,609, forward strand.
TTCCTGCTTCCTCTTTCTCTGCTCTCCTCCCTTCTCTCTACTTTGCACTGCTGACTAAACTGGGCGATCTTCAGAATACTTCTTTGCATATGGCAGTCCTGATTCAAGTATTTTAAAAGGTTTCCTACTGCCTTGAGCTCAAGCCCTAACTCCTTAGACTGCTGATTAAGGAATCTGCTATGAGTCTATTCTTTGTGTGAATTCACCACATATACCCATACATCTTTGCATGCATTCACACCACTTACCATACCTGGAATACCTTCAGTCTTTATTTATGTCCAATCCCATGTTCAAATCTCAAGATTCCCCAAAGCACCCACTAGCCCCTATATCCCTTAGTAAGCCAATTTCTCTCCAACTTCCAAAGCACTTATTGATTTTTATACATGAAATAGAAGATCTGGACTTAAATCCTACTTTCACCACTAACTAGCTATGTAGCTCATGCCTTACCTGTAAAATAGGGAAAATAATAGCACTGATCTTAGGTAGGGATAAAATGAGATTACGTATATGAGAGCACATGAAACTTGTTAATATAATTTACCTTGAATTACCATTAATATTGGTTTTGTCTCTGTATCCCTGCGTAGATTCATTCATCCAACAGTTATTTACAGAGTATATATTCTGTGTCTTATAATGTTCTAGACACCAAGGATGTGGTCCCTGAATTTGTGGCATTGTTTAGTAGACAAGACCGAAAACAAACAAAATAACATAACATAAGCTAGTAATGAGCGCTATGAACAAAAATAGAGCAAAACAAGAAGATTACAGGGGCAAAGAATGGATTGCTATTTGAGATATTTTAAATTGAAAGGCTTGTCCAAGGAGGTGACCCATAATCAGATCTGAAAGAAAAAGATAGTGAGTGATGCTCATTTCTGTGGGAAAGCATTTCAGGCAGAAAAATGCAAGTTCAAGGTTCACAGGTGGGTGTGAGCATGGAATGTCTGATAAAGAAAAAGGCAAGTACAGCTGAAATGAAGCCAATAAGAGTGGCAGGAGACAAGATGAGGGCAGAGAGGCAGCTAATAACTTTATAGGCAATAATCAGGACCTTCGAACCTACTCTCAGTGCTGTTCAAAGCCACTGAAAAGGGTTTTGAGCCTGGAGATGATATGGTTTGATTAACATTTTAAAATATTATTCTGACCATTATATAAAGAATTGACCTTGGGGGAGCAGGTGGGAAAGACTGGGAACAGGAAGACCACTGAAGACACAACTGCATAGTCTAAGTGAGAAAGATGGTAACCTGGACTAAGCTGGCAGTTGAGGGGATGATTAGAAGTGATCAGATCCTAGGTTCATTTTGAAGGTGGAAGCTAAATGGTTTGCTGATAGACTAACCAAATGTGAGGTAACAGTAAAGAAGAAGAGTTGGGAATGTTGGTATGTTTTGACCTTGAGCAACAGGGCACATGGTAATATAGCTATTAAGATAAGGAAGACTTGAATAGAAGCAACTTTGGGGGAGGAAATCAAGGGCTGTATTTTGTTCCTACTAAAGTTAGATGACTGTGTGGTATCCTGGGGAGATAGTTAGATACACTAGAGTTCAAAAGAAAGGACAGAGCTAAAGATATATATTTGTATGTGGACCACACAATAAAATCACCCATGGAGTATGTAAGATAATAGGTCTACAGACTGAATCCTGGGCCAGCCAACAATTAAAAGTCGGGAAAAAGAGAAACAATTAAAAGTCCAGCAAAGGAGAACAAGAAGGAACGACTAATGAGTTAGAAGGCCAGTTATAAGATGAGGATGTTATTGAAGCCAAGGAAGAAAAAATATTGGAAGAGGAAAGGAGTGGTTAATAGCTCAATAACGTTAACAGGTTATATAGGATGAGAACTGTGAATTGTATTGTCTGTTGGATTTGGCCAATGACGGGCACAGGTAACCTTGACATGAGTAACTTCTATAGAATGGTGAGGATACAAGTACACCGATGTGGATAAAGGAAGGAAAACATAGTCAACCCTTTGAATGAGTAGATATGGAGAAGTAGGTGGAGGTAGATGTACAGTTTAAAAGGGGCACATGCTAAAGGAATGACCCACTAAAAAATGCAAAGTCAAAGATGTAGAAAAGAGAGGGATGACCACTGAGAGAGCAAAGAGTAAATCTTTGAATGTGTGAGGGGATGTACATCACAAGGGTGAGGTCTGGCCTTAGAGAGAGATAATTTATTGTAAAGGAAGGCAGGCAGAGTAAATGGGTACAGATGCAGGGTAGATTCTAGGTTTAGTGGTGGGAAGATTAGCAGTTCTCTTTAGATTGCATTTTAGAAACCATCAGTTGAGGATGAGAAAAGAAGAATGATGTTGGAGGTTAGGAAAGAAAAATGTGAAGAGGGGGAAAGTGAACTAATACATGGGTGGTGACTAAGTGATGGTCCACACCGCTCTCATTCCCCTCTCTGGCTCTCCTTCAAGAACCTTTACAGCCCTGGCTGGGTAGCTCAGTTGGTTGGGCATCGTCCTGTGCACCAAAAGGTTGCTGGTTTGGTTCCCAGTCAGGGCCCAGACCCCAGCTGTGGGCTCCGTCCCTGGTGGGGGATGTGCAGGAGGAAGGCGATCAATGTTTCACTCTAGCATTTAGATCTCTCTCTCTCTCTCTCTCTCTCTCTCTCTCTCTCTCTCTCCTTACCTCTCTCTCTCTCAAATCAGCTTTTAAAAATCTTAAATGAAAAAAAGAACCTCTACAACTTTGCAGTTGGTATCCGTCAGCACAAAATTCTAGGACTTGTGCTTAAAGAGGAGCCTAATTTCTTTGAGAATTTCAAAACCTGAAAGCCAAAAGAAACTCAAAGCCAGAAGACTTTTTGCAAGTTTTTCAAAACTAGCAATAATATTATGCTGAAAAAGGATATTAAAACTAAAAAGAAAGTTTTTCTGAAATATGTGTAGCCAGCACCTTTGACACTATGAAAAATGCCAAGGACGGCAAGCATGGCCCGCAGCCCACATTTAGGGTCACCTTCATCTCTCATTTTGACAAGTACCTGGGAGTCATTGATGAGTGGAACATTCCAGGGAAACAGCACTTCAAAGACTTGGGAAATCTATACTGACTTAGAGGAGGCAGAAAATAGACCAGCATGGTCTGATTTTTGCGCTGTGACCACACTTGTCCATTCTGGAGTCATATAAAGGATCCTATTTCCCCTGATGAAGAAGCAAGATTAACAGAGGTGCATGAGTGTCAGTCAGTGAAAGGAGGTTGGATTCATGTCAACTGCTTGGCTGGGAGGATGGGGATTTAAAACTATCAATGTCCAGCTACCAAAGAGGTATAGCTTACGAACTTCCACCTCCTGAGAGGTTTTATGGTCTTAAGCCCAATGGATTCATAAGATGACCCTGTGACATTCTTACAAATGTCCTGGTGAAAGCTGCCCATTTGACCATAGTTAAGTGGAGCCATGAAGACAACTGCTCTGCTGAGTGTTCTGGGAAGAAGGGTTTGAAGATCACTAAGATAAACACCTTGCCTGGGTTTCATAGGATAATGTGACAGCTTTGTAGCTTCTTAAAAATAAGAGTCTCTCCACAAGTGAGCTTCATGCACATTCCCAACAGAAAAAAAGCCCAGAGTTAGAAATCTGAGCGGCTACTTATGTGCTACACTGGCCAAAGAACAGACAGTGTATAAATGTAAACAGAACTCTAAAAGTTAGCAGAGTGTTGCTGCCAACTTTGATCTTATCTGAATGAGAGGAAAACAGATACCTTATAATGCAGGGCTATAAGCCTTACCCCAAACTCTTGAATTTGTAATTTCTTAGCCCTCACACCAGTAATAAAATATATATATTATTTATTACGTAACAGTTCCAAGGGGTCTAAGGAAGTACCCTAAAATCAAACACAATTTTTGTGGTAAAACATTTGAAGGGTCACATTAAAGGGAACAAATAAAAAGAATTAATAGCCTGAAGTAATTTCAAATCAGGTCAGAGTTTTGCTACAAAATGAAATAGGGAAAGAAGGGAGGGAGGGAGGGAGGAAAATAGGAAGAACCCTCCCTGGCAACACACTCACACACACATTTTAAATTCTAAGCCCTGATAAGGATCATAAATTTGGGAGGCCCCAGACACAGAGTTTTATTCATCAAGTATTCAAGAAAAGAAAGGGGAGCCCTAGCCAGTGGATAGAGTGTCTGTGGACTGAAGGGTCCCGGGTTCAATTCCAGTCAAGGGCCCATACCTTGGTTGCAGGCTCCTCCCTGGCCAGGGGCTTGTGCAGTAGGCAACCAATTAATGTGTTTCTCTCACATCGATGTTTCTCTCTATCTTTCCCTCTCCCACTCTCTCTAAAAATCAATGGAAAAATATCTTTGGGTGAAGATCAAAAAAATAAAAAACAAAAGGCCCTAATCGCGCACATTCATAAAAAAAGAAAAAGAAAAGAAAGGGGAACCTACTAGTGGTGCTTCACAATCTGATAGCACTCTACAATCACTGGAAATGCTACCTCAGCAGAGACTCTACTGGTAATTTAATTGTTCCAGGGCTGGGCTTGGCCATTTATTTATTTTTTAAGCTTCCCAGGTAATTCTGATGTGCAGAGAGGGTGGAAAACCACTGATGTAGAGCAGGTCAGCAAAGGTATTGTGTAAGGGGCAGGAAAGTAAATCTTTTAGACTTTGTGAGCCATCCTATCTCTGTCCCAACTTCTCAACTCAGCCTTAGACAAACATGAAAGAATAGGCGTGGCTGTGTTCCAACAAAACTTTATTTAGCCCTGGCTGGATGGCTCAGTTGATTGGAGTATCGTTTCATACATCAAAAGATTACATCTATTCCTGGTCAGGGCACATACCTATGTTGTGGGTTTGATCCCCGTCAGGCACTTATGGGAGGCAACCAATCAATGTTTTCCTCTTACATCAATATTTCTCTCTCTCTCTTTCATCAATTAAAAAATATATCCTCAGGTGAGGATAAAAAAACAGGAAGTAGGCCATAATTTGCTGATCTACACTCTGCAGGGAAAGGCAGCTTCAGATATTCAAACTGGAGAGAAAACTGTAACATGGGCTTTAGAAGGAGAGTCTCAAATGCAGAGAGGAGTAGGGTTAATACAAAACACTAATTTTGGAGTCAATAACAAAAACTGTGGGAAAGAAAATAAAAAGGGAGGAAAATGTGTTGACCCAGTTCCACGTGTGGTAATTTGTATCCTTCTTTAAAGGAGAGAGAGCTGATGGAGGAAAACAGGCACGAGCATGGGAAGAACAGGAATTATGGGCCAGGCTACAGAAGAGGTCATAGAAAGGCAGGTCAGTAGGGAGGCGATTCTAATTCAAGGTCTTGAGTCCAAAGGTTGAGGAAAGGCAAGCCTTGGAGAAGAATCATGTGGCCAAGGACATTTTGGACCTCACTGGTGTGCTGGCAGCAGCATCTTGGGAATCACTACCAAGAACACCACCAGTTCAGGACCCATCACGCCGATGTCTCAGATGGGAACAAATGTGGGGGCAGATGGGAAGCGCCTGGGAAGCACCCCCAGAACACTGGCTCACAGATTTCTGAGTTCCAAAGAGGAAGAAACAGGTGGCAGCCCTGGAGTGAGAAAGCTGGCGAGTCTGCCGAGAATGAAAGCGTGGAACCAGCAGGAGGAAGGCTGGGAAATGCCTCTTGGAGAACTCTCTCCTCCAAACTGGGAGCAGCCTGCTCAGCTTGGTTCTGGGCATCCAAGAGAAAAGTCTGAAAGTTTGAGGTTTTGAGTATACAAGATGTGCCACAAACAGCAGACCAGAGCCCCAGGAAACACAGAGCTGGAAGGTGCCACCACTGTCAATGTCCAAAGTTTGCACATAGGTGAATATGCTTCGGATCACTGTGATCCAGGAGTGGAATTACCCTGCGGAATATTCACTGATTCAACAAATATTTGTGTGTGCCTACTGTGACAGACACTGTGCTAGATGTGAGAAATACGGTGACCAGGCATGTAGAGGGGAGAAGAAATTACACATGTTACAACTGCTGCCGGTTCCAGAAAGGAAAAACGCATGGTGTTAAGAAAGCTTAAGAAGAGAAGATTTGATCTACTCAAGAAAATGGCTCCTGAGCTGAGATGGGAAGAACGAGGAGGCGGTACTGGAGGAAAGAAGAGGGATGAGCCTTCTAGAAAGAGGAAGTGGCATGTGCACAGCCTGGGGGGAGGGGACCTGGAAGAGTGAGGGCGGGAAGAATACTCCAGCGGGAGCTCAGGAAGCATGATGCGCAGAGCCAACACCTGGGCTGAGATGCGGTTGAACAAGCAGCAGCTCGAAGTCTTGCGGGGCACTTGGAGAAATGTCAGCTGAGCCCAGGGACAGTGGGAAGCATGAACCTATATTAAGCAGAGTCTGGAAAAGGGTAACAGGTCAGATCAGTGTTTCAGGAAGATCCCATTTGAGGAGAAAGGATTGGGAGAAGGGGGAGTGGGAATGGATTCGGAACAGCACTGGGATGCGTTTGTTGTAGACCCCTCACCGGAAACCATGCGCAATTAACCAGTAATGGTAGATCTCTACTAATTCAAAATGCCCAGGACCTAGACTCTAGACATTTATCAAAGACTTACTGGCAAAGGTAAAATGAAGCCTCTCTTGTTTTCTCTTGCTTTTTCTGAGTCCTAGAAACAAATAAAGGTTCCACTCCCCTTTCTCACTATCCAAAAGTAGAGCGTTCCTATGGAACCTTCCATAACTGAATGGCTAAAGCAAAGAAGCCATTGCCTTAGGGCACATCTTGCTGAGGGAGGCACAACATTAACAGAGATAAAGCACAGGTGCTCCCAGGCATGGCTCACAGCCCTGGTGGGTTGATGCTGAGATGCTGAGTGTAGTTCCCAGGAAGGAGCTTGGTGAGGTGACTCTTGCTGCTGCCTCTATAACCGCTCATTGCAAAACACACTGAATGCTATTTTCACGTTTTGCCTTTTTTTGTTAAAGCAAACATCCTCTTCAGATGTCTTTCAGTTACCAAAAAATAGGTACTAATGTAGGTCCTTCCTAAAAACAGCCTAACGCAAAACTTTTGAGAAGTAGGGATCCGTGTGATACTGTCTGCTCTAGGCTATCGCTGATGACATAAATGCAGCTTTATCGTAAAAAGAAAAAGTGTCGTCTAGGAAGTCAACTGTGTCTCAATCTTAAACAGCTGACACTTGGGTCCACCTGCCCAAGCTCTTCAGGGGGCCTTTGAGATTTTGGAAAAGAACCTCAGAGTAAACAAACAAATGAAAATAGGAATTTTGCTCAACTCGTACTCTGCGTGTGTAAGTCCCCTTGAGACCTTCCGGGGGGTAATGCTGCCAACAGCACAGAAGACAGCATTCAGTCGGTTCAGTGTTTGGTTCCGTATCCGGGTGGTTCAAGATCCTGGATCCTCTCCAAACAGCCTCATGCCAAGGGAACTGAGTTATGCCATGTTGGTGCTCAAAACCACTCCGGCCTCTCACTTAATGCAAACTGCACAGAAGAGACCAGTGTATGCCATTACAGCCATGTTCACCGACTTCATGTAAAGATGGAATTTCAATATAAACTCTGAAAAAGTAAAAGGTCTATTTTAAATTTCCAGGCAATTACCAGTGAGGTAAAATGTTGCCTTTGCCAGCTGTATTAGTTTTTTTGGGGAAAAAAGCCAAACACACTTTTTTTTAACTCTGTTATGTTTCATATCCAAGCCACAGGCCAGCAAACACTGGTATTTACTCTAATGTTAATAAAAGTAAATTACTTTGTGGTTTTGGGTCACTGGTATAAAACTTGTATTCTTTTTAGTTTATGTTATGTACAAAAGTTCAAAATTTCAAGATGCATCCAGCATACACTGATGACTTACTTATGTTTGCTATGTGATTCAAAGCATTTTTCCAGTTTATGTTTGAATTACTTCTGCTTTTCTATGCCAAACGCTCTCATGGTTCCTGTGGGATTCTTTTTCTCTCTTCTTCTATCTTTTTACCTTTATGATGTTCGAACATTTTTTTCTGCTTAAACCCTCTCCTGGATTATAATCTACTCACGGAGGAAGTCAACCCCATGAGAAGTTACATTACTAATGAAAACTCTCATCTCAAACTGTAAGTTACCAATAAAGATTTTTTCCCCCTGAAAAATGGTACGTAATTAATCCTTGTTGCAGTTACCTTTTTAGTTCCTACAGGATACAAGTCAACTGGGACCAGCACAAACAACTTGAAAAGAACATTCTAGGACCTACTACACAGATGCCAAACACACTGCTCCCCTCTCAAATCCATCGGGTCCCCACACCAGATGTTGGGGCTGCATACACCCAAAGTTCAGCATGCTTTCAAGTCAGCCTTTCCATCAGCCAGATGCTCAAGTTGACAGTTGCCTTTATAATTATTTATCATACAAAAAGGATTGCGCAGACCTGAAGCAGCAGCCGCCCGGGCGACGCTGGCCAGAATGCTAACTAGGTTGGTCTTCTGCAAGATGTCCAAAAACATGCTACTGATTTAGACAGTCCTGCAGAACAATCAATCATAGTGTAGGCCCTGCTGAAGAACCATGGTCTGCACATGTTCATTTCATTAGGCTCTTCCTTACGTCTGAGGACTTTTCTCCTTTATGTTTTCAAACTAAGGTAATCATTTCCATGCAAAGCAAAGGGACAACATGTGAGGGAGAAATGTCACTTGGGCTCATGTTTTGCTGATGGTTTTCAAAATTCCAAGTCCTAAAAAAAAGAAAAAAATTCTATATTATGTTCGGGGCCTCCCAGCTCTTAAAACATTGCCAGGCTTTCAAGAACCTAACAGAAATCAGGCACTGGCCCCAAAAGCAAGCCCAGTAAAGTCTGCCTCCTCTTGCCACCATTTTTGTGCTACATTTGTCGTAGCCTAAGGGAGTAGATCGGTAAACTCAGACTGTGCTTTCTTGCTCTTATGATTTGAGGCAGAGATTAGGTACCTATAGAATGAAATGGGACCACAGGCCCTTGGCTTCCCAAAAACCATCTGTAATTTTCTTTTACGCTTTTTTATCTTTGTTTTTTGTTTTTGTTTTTGTTTTTTGTGTGTGTGTGTGTGTGTGTGTTTTAAGCAAAAGGCAATAAAAATTGAGTAACTCACAACAAAACTATACATCACATGAGGAAAAAACCTCTCTGGTCATAGCAAGCAGTCAGAGAAATCCTTCCACACACACTGCTCGTGTAGCGTGGCTGGGCCTTGAGTGAGAGACATGGCCCGGAGCCTGGGTGCTGGAGCTGACAGCCAGCGTTTGTAACTCCATTCATCCACTTCCTAGCTGTTATCCTGAAGACGCTCTTTGCCTCCATTTCCTCATTTGTAAATTGGAGATAACAGTAGTGTCTACCTCATACTGTTTTTTTGTGCGGATTTGTGGAATTCGCAGAGCTTAGGAGGTACTTGTGTTCAAAAGAGAGCCTGCGGTATGGGAACCACCATATCAATGTTTGTTATTACTATTTCCACAAAACTAAAGTCAAACCAGATTATTACATCTTGGTCATTAAACAAATAGAAATGAATTAGGAACAAGAGGGCCATTCAGAAATTATTTTTTGTTTGAAAAAAACAAAAAGACAAAAACAAAAAACAAACCAAAAAAAAAAACACACCCAGCAATTTCCAAATGGCCAATGCGCAACGCCTGCCACACAGGCCCGAGGGGAGCTGAGGACAGCAGGAAGTTCATGCGAGCAGGCATTTCCTTGCCACCAAGCATGTCACTTTGGCTCTAAACATCAGTCAACGATACAAACTGAAATAAAAGGCTTATCTACAAAAGGAAAAGCCCAGAGGACACACCTTCTCAGCCACTTCTAACAGAACACACACGAGCCAGGGGAGGCTGGCGGGCAGAGGCACTCGGACCAGAGCAGGGCGCTCCTGCGGAAGACTGAGCTGAGCTGGAGTAGATGGTGGGAAGGGTCCAACCAAGCTGGGCTCACAGGGCATGGAAATGGGCAGCTAAGCACCAAACTGGGTAGTCACAGCTGTAACGTCACGATCAATCTACAATGACAGCCATCTCACTTTTTGAATGCCATGATCAGGCCACCTTACATCCACTTTATTAAATATTAGCTCAAAAGTATGGGTAGAAAAGTGATGTGTGGGAGTTTAGGACTGGCTAGTTCTGTAAACTCCTCCAGAGACAAAAACCTGCCTCTTGCGCCTTCCTCCTGCCTTCACATGCATCCAGAACCTACCTCCGGTCTCTTTCCTACTTCCTTATTACCCGCCTTTGTGCCCGAGGCACGGGCTAGAGCCAGTCCTCCCCCCAGGACCAGCATTACCTCTGCTCTCTGTTCTGTCCCAGCCCATCCCCATTTCCTCTGTCCTCCAATCACATGTCTCAGACTCTCTAGGGATGGGACCAGCACCCACATTTTAAACAAGACCTCCCCTCCCTTCCCCCAGATTCTCTGTCTAGTTTAGACTCCGCATCCCTTGAAGTGGTGGGGCTGTATCTTTAATATGCTATGTCCAGTGCCTATCACAGTGCTGGACACACAAGAAATGCTTAAAAATATTTATTTAATGGACGAATCATAAGCAATTTCAACTTCTAAAGAGACCTGGTTCCTCACATCTCTTTTCTGCAGGTGAGAGGTTCCCCCATTCCATGTCTGCCTCACCTCCAGCCTCATCTGCACCCTACCCTGCAGCCTCTCCTGAAGGATCTTGAACTCAGGTTTCCTAATGGCAGCATTTCCTCCCCCTCTCCCTTCACTCTCGACACTACCTGACACCTACTGGATTGACTTTTCATTTCCATCAAGATCTCCAATCACCCTGTTTTCCTGATGTCACTTCTGTTTGGGCTTTGATGGCCTTGCTATGCATCTGGGCTGCATGACTGACAACAGCAGGTGGAGTCACCATCTCCGGATCTGCCCAGGTGTGGACCACATGGTCAGCCCCTGTCCCCTTAAACACAGTCACAGATCCTTAGTGACGAATCTCTTCCCAAAAGTTCAACTATCACTTCCATGAGAGCAACTTTCAAATTTCTATTTCTAGCTCAATCTCTAACCAGATGCAAAGACACAACTTCCTATTTGCTTCACCCATACAGCTTTGCTGGCTCCTCAAACCCACCAGGACCCAAAACAAGCTTAGTATCTCCCCTCCCAACGCAGTTTCTTCTCGTGGTTTCCCTGTTGTTTCTAAAACTATGACCAGTGCATCTGCCACAGAGACAAAGTTCAATACCTGTCTTCTCTCTATCCACCCCCATAATTTTATAGGGTCTGTTCGTCTTCTTCGCTGCCTCTCAAATCTGGATCTGCCTTTCTATGTACACAACCCTAATCCTTTGTGACAGCACACAGACCAGCACTGCCACCCTCCCTCCCCCAGAACCTTCTGCAACGATGGAAATGTTCATGTGACCACTGAGCAGCTGAAATACAGCCAGTGTAACCGGGAAACTGATTTGAAAATTTAACTTAAAGAGCTACCTATGGCCAGTGGCAACCATATTGGACAGCACAGACATAGCTGATTATAATTCCATTTGTGCCAGTCATTTGTTTGCTTTCAGATCGATTCCTATTGCCCACGCCCCCTATCGACTTTATGTCGCAGGGGCTTCCAGTTCCCAGGCTCTCTTGACAACTGCCTCCAGGTAAGTTCAACCAGAGAGAGACTGTGTGTGGTGAAGACCAGGGCAGGACGAGTGGAAAATCCAGGAGTTTCTCCCTCTGCGGCTTTGCCTCAGGTGGCATTTCCAGGAGTGACCACCTCCCTCCATAACTCCAGCTCTCACAGGTCAGCCCTTCCCTCCACATGGGACAATCCCCACTGAGTAGCCCTCATCTCTGGGCTCAGGGAACATTATCTTCTCCCTGTGTCCCTTCTGCTCTCACAGGTATGGTAGCTGCCTGCCACTGCTAAGCTCTGGGTGGTCTCACTGTCCCATTTGGCTTCTTAGCCATTCAAATATCCATGTAACCAATTCCCTCTATAAATTCCCTCCATCGAAACACGTAACAAATACAGTTTTTGTTTTCCTTACTGAATACGAACTGATACTCCGTCCTAATCAAAGTTTCCTCTGTAACTCTAACTCATCCTGAAAATGGCTGCCATGACGCCAGCCATAATCATTATCTTCACCATCAAAATAGGATGTGATATGAAAGTACATCGAAAGTATCACTTGTACAGTGCTAGCACATGCTAAGCATTACACTGGGAGCCTTACATATCATAGCTCACTGTTCCTTATAAAACCTTAGGAGGCCAGTACTTTTTATCCCTATTTTATGAGAATAATGAGGCTTAGAAAGCAACTTATGCAAGTTAAACAGCAACTAAATGACTCAGCGTGCCTCAGAAGTTCATGCAAGTTCATGCACACTCCTTACACTCTGGTACACTATTCAGAAACTATCGATTACTGCCCATTGTCTCAGGAAAAAGTTCAACGTCCTCAGCCTGATCTTCAAAAAAGACTCCCGGCAATCTGGCTTTGCTCATCTTTCCAGTCTTGGCTCTCCTTTCTCCTGACTCATATCCAGATTGACTAGATGCTGTTTCCCTCACATTTGAGATCAGTGTTTCCCCACCCTTATTCTATCACCCAGATGCTTCTTGAGACCTTCTCAAAACCTGATTTAATTCCAGCATGATAAATATGTATTAATTGCCTACTGTTTCCAAAACACAGTCCTCTTGCCTTTCTCTGAAGTTCCCCAACTGCATAATTTCACTTATTCATTGTTTGGCTTATATTTTAGTTGTGTTCTTGTTTTCATATCTTTACTAAATTGTAAAGTCCTTGAGGGAAAAGATGGTATTGTAGAGATTTTTTTAAATCTCCCATCAGCATCTAAGAGTGACTTTTAGAAACTACTCTTAGATGATCTGCAAACTTTGTTGAATTCATTGATATAACTCTTCACAGATGCAGCATCCTGTGGTTTCTTGGAAGAAATGGAAGTCAAAAGCTTAGGCTTTGTCCAAATTCTCTACCTTCACCCTGTTAGGGACATGGATGTTAAAGCCAAACTGTCTAACTTATGGTTCATCCCAGCTCCGGCACTTAGTATCTGTATGATTTGGAGTGAGCTACTTAACTACCTGGGCCACTGTGTAATCACCTATAAAATGAAAGTAACAAAACTACTTGCTTCATAGTACTACCAGGAGTATTAAGTGAGATATTTGTGTCGCGTGCTTACAACAGTGCCTAGAACATATTAAGTGCCCAGTAAATGTTCTGATGGAACTGGTTAAAATGCACATAGTTTCCCCAAGTCATGGCAATAAATATCTCATATCCATAATCCTCCACTAGGTCTCATTCTGGCCTCCTGAAAATAAATAATCTGTACTTATAAAACAAGATATTCAAATTGATTATAAGCAGAATGATATCAATAAGACTGTGAAAGCAAGATAAAATTAATTGACAATTGAGAAGTTAAAATATTTCAGAAAACTTGTCTGAGCTATGTATCCAATAAACCCAATAGATTTATTGCATGATGCCTATTGGAGAGAATACACATGCATTTGTTTATATTTACCCAACGCATGAACCCTGGTCTTTTAGGTTTGCTCTGCCCCATTTCTATGTGGTACTTTCCCTTTGTGTGCTCTACATCTGATGGTCTTAGCCTCAGTAACAGAGTGCTGGTTAGCCTCCCCTTCTTACAGGGTAAAGAATATTGTCTGTGCCCTTGAAACCCAGCCCCATATTGTGAGGAATCCCAGGCCACATGGAGAAGCCACGTGGAGGTACTGTGGTGACAGCCCCAGCTAAGGTCTCAGCTGACCTCCAACCTCAACCACGAGACATGTGAGCTAGTGAGCTTCGGGCAATTGTAGCCCCCAGCCTCCAAACTGGTACAGCGGATGCTGAACAGAGAGTCAGACTATCTCACAAGCCATTTCTGCAAGTTCTGCCAAATTGCAGTTTGTGAGTGAAATAAATTATGTCATTATTTCCAGCTACTGAGCTTTGGGTAATTTGTTAAGCCGGCATAGTAACTAGAGCAGAGGATTCGTTATGCAGGAATAGGTAACTGATAAAGTCAACATCTCCTACCTCAGTGCATCTCCCTCCAAACTGCAACACTGGTCAAAAAAGATGACACACAGTATAGTTTTGAAGCTACAACAATCTGATCATAAAGCTAACTTTAGCTAAAACTATTTGTCTAATTAGTTGCTTAAGACAAGGCACATTATTTGCTGTACTGGGGAATTTGCAAGGAAATATCACCAAAAAGATCAAATAAACATAATAAGAGAAATAAGAAAATGCCATAAAAAGTAGTACAGATTTCTGAAAACAATAAGAGCAGTGGATCCAAATGGATCATTCATTTTCTCTGTTAATAAAATGACATAATGTGTTGGTGCACCCACTGTGGAAAACAGTATGGAGGTTCCTCAAAAAATTAAAAATGGAACTGCCTTATGATCCAATGATTCCACTTCTGGGTACATATCTGAAGAAACCCCAAACACTAATTCGAAAGAATACATGCACCCTTATGTTCATTGCAGCATTGCTTGCAATATCCAAGCTATGGAAGCAACCCAGGTGCCCATAAATAGACAAGTGGATAAAAAAGCTGTGGTGCATATATGCAATGGAATATTATTCAGCCATCAAAAAGAATGGAGTCTCATGACAGCCTGGGTAGGCCTAGAGGTTATTATTCTAAGTGAAATAAGTCAGTCAGAGAAAGCAAATACCATATGAATATATGAATTCAGTTCTATGTAGAATATAAAATAAGTGAACAAATAAAACAAAAACAAACTCATAGATACAGAGAACAGACTGATGATTGCCAAGAGGTGTGGGGGTTGAGAGACTGGGTGAAAAAGGTGAAGAGATTGGGAAATATAATAACTAGGCATGGTGCCAGGTGGGTACTGGAAAGTATATGATTGTCTAACCACCTGAAAACTAATACAAAATGATATTGAATGTAGAGTGCAATTAAAATTTTTTTTAATCAAATGATGTGGACCCTAAACAAAAGTTAATAATGTAAAAAATGAGAAATATAAACCTAACCATGTTTCAAAATAATGGCTGATAAAGGTCATGATGCTATTGAGTCATGGGTTTTATAAACTCCCATACACCAAATATTCTCAGTGATATTATAAGAACCCATACAGGTGTCTTTGATCTAATAGCTAAATAAAATTAGAAATAAAGGAGTACTAAAGCACAAACTCACTAACTGGATAAGTAATTATACTAGTAAATCTAAAGGAACAAAGAATTTCTATGTTTGAGGGTCAAATCAGATGGTAGTACCTTTGGATAGCTTGTCTGAAGCCAAAGAGTTCATTCTGAGCAACAGGTCAATGTAGCCAAAATGATTAGCAAAACTCTTGACATTACAGACTCACCACAGCAGTAATTCACCAAACTCAGAGCATTAAATGTGTGCACTGAGTCAAAGCAACCAAACGCAAAAGTCCTCCTCAGCATGTTTACAGTGTAGCTGTTTTTAAAAAATAATTTGGGGCACTGTAAAAAATAAATCTAAAAACAAAACCTAAACAAAGGATGCCAGCCACATGAGAACAGCTGAGAGTCGAAGTCACATTCTTAGAAGCCGATTTGAAGAAAGAACTAAAAATCATGTGCTGTGACCTTGCACACAGCTGGACTAAAGCAGTGTCCTCCCCAAATACCCATGCTCAGTAAGGACCAATCCAAGCAGCGCCTCTCCCCAGTCTGTGAATTCAGCCCCACCCGCTCTGCCCCATGGACCAGTTCCAGCCTCATCACTCCTGGCTCACCCCTCTTTTTATAGGGTCAAGGGGAACACACCCAGATGTGGTCAACCAGAATTTGCTCACAATGTTGTATGATCCATTAAGTAACAAATCATCCTTTTATCTAAAGCCATACTTTTAAACACTATAATTGATAGCAGCCTCCTCTTTTTTCATCTTTCAGAATAGTCAGCTATTGTTTTCCTGCTAATCTGGGAAATTGTATTCTAGAAAGGAAACTACACATAAATATTTATAGCAGTCAAACCCCCAGAGAAATACAGTACATTTTAGGGCTGTAGCTATAATATTCATGCCAATTACCCCAACTAACCAGTCAAAGGAGCAGGTTTGCATTGAATTTGACCACACATGTGTGCATGTATACACACATGTATGTACACACTCATGCACGTGTGCACACACACAGCTGTGAAACCCTAAGGATACATTTCCGTGCTATCAAAACATCCAATGCAGACTCAGAGAAGGTCAGGATTTCCATCTCTCATTTTCACACCATGGGCATGAAATTGCCCTTAAAACACACCTACCATGTGTGGAAATAGCCTAATAATCAGATCAGATTCACAAGTGCTCTCTAGACAATAGCTTGCTGTGAATGTTGACGTGCCTCGAATAGCTGACATCCCTGCCTTATCTTTCAGAAATAGCTATAAAATGTGCACGGCCACTAGAGATACCACCTTGAGACGCACTCTCAAAGGGCTGTTTGGATGCTACAGATTTCTCCAGAGCCGATATGGGCAAACAAACCAGGAGGGATGTGGCATCCTTGGCATAGGGTGAACAGCTGGCCACGCCTATTCCCAAATATGCAATTGTTTTGCTCCCAGATACACATATTCATATTCTCTCTCTCTCTCTCTCTCTCTCTCTCTCTCTCCCACCCATCTAAAAAAGCTCTATTTTTATTAATTTCCATTTAATGGACATAAATTATTTTTTCAGAATGGAAGTATTTCAACAATTTCTTTACCAACTGATGAAACAGAAATTAGATTTTACTTTGATTTAATAAAATAGTGATCAAAGAGAAGCACTGGGCTGTTTAACTTACTAACTCCCTTGTTTACTATACAGAGATTCTAACCTAGCCCTTGAAGGCAAGGTCTGCACAGCAGTGGCAGATAAAAACATGAAACATGCATGTAACTGCATATGGTGATAAGGGACATAAAGGGATCATGAAGGCAGTTATGGATGAGAATAATGGGGGAAGGGGTGACTTATATGAGGTGAGGGAGCAGGATTGGCTAGGCCCCTCCAAAGCAGTGGTATTTAAACTTAACTATGAAGGATGAATAGGAGTAGGCCAGGTTAAGTTTTTCAAGGGGGTGGGGCAAGGAGAGAAGGATGGAAAGGGAAGAGAATGGTGGAAAAGGGAAGAAGGATCCTCCCAGAGAAACCATATGAGTGGAGGTGCTCAGGCAGAAAATTCATTCTAAGAACTTAATTTTATATAACATATAAATTGGCAGCATGAAAGAGTATTAAAATTATTCATGTAGAAAGGGGTCACAAAAGCAATAAGACAAACACCCCAAAAGGGAAAAGAACGAAGGACACAGACATTTTACAAAAGGAAATACGTATGCTAATATCTGTAAGATTTCCAATTTAAATAATGTTCAAAGTAAATTAAAGAGATAAAATTGTCTCCCTGTGCTACTGACAAAGATGAAGAGACTGGTAATCCCAGCCCTGGGCCAGGTGTGCAGTGGAAAGTCCTCTTGTTTCTACAGTCCTTCTAGAGCACCTTCTGGCCACCAACCAACAGCCTAAGAAAGTGCATGTCTTTCATCAGCAACCCCACTGAGTATCACTAAGTAAGGAGGGTGTGAGCGATTTCCAAGAGCACACCAGGCACTAAAGTATTTGCACAAATATTTACCAAGCACCAAAACCATGTAAGGCGCAGGTACAGTTGGTGCTGCAGAGAGGAGTAAGGCCTTCTCTATCCTCAAGAACTAGTTAGTCTATTGGGGGCAACAGAAAAGTTCACATATAGGTGTGAGACATGGCAGATGATGGGAAACAAACAAACAAAAGTGTTATAGGTACAAACAAAAGTGTTATAGGTACAAACGATGTGCTTCAGGCTCATCCCTGAAGAAGGAAGAGCCATCTGATTTTGAGGGTTCAAGGAGGGCTTTCTGGAAGACGTGGCATCTTAAATTGGCTTTGTGGTACAAGAGGATGAAGGAGTTGGATTTAAGTCACTCCTGGGGGGCAAACGGTGAATAAGCAGGAACTGTTCCTGCTTCTGTAGGTCTATCATTTGACAAAGGCATTAAACAATTGTGATGAGAAGAAAAACTTTCATGGAGCTAAGAGAATTATCATAGAGGCAAGTATGAAATAAGACAACATTGCCCAGTGTGAATGAGCATGCAGGGAATTGAAACTCTGGTGGGAGAGTAAGTTGGCATAATCACTTTGAAGAGCAACCAACTGATCAAAATCTAGAAAGGCTGAAGATAACACAGGTCAAATGACTCAGCAAGTACATAAATAGACCTAGAGAAACTCCTGCCCAGGACACATGCAAAACTGTTCAATCCATCAAGGTTTGCTACAGCAAAAAAATTGAAACACCCTAAGTATTTATTAAGATGCTATGCATGAATAATAGGATTTTTATACATGAAACTCAGTATAAAAATTATGAATTCGAATTACACGGATAAATCTCAAAGGCAAGGAAAGTAAATTACAGAATTAGAAGATTATTGTGTTACTATTCTCACAAAGTCCAAAAAACCTTCAAAACAATACTGTACATAGTTTATGGATACATACATAGTGGTAGAAATATAAAAGCATGATAAATAAGTCAGTTGGAGAAAGATAAATATCACGTGATCACACTCATTTATGGAATATAATGAACAACATAAACTGATGAACAAAAACAGATCCAGAGACAGAGAAGCATCGATCAAACCGTCAAACCTCAGAGGGAAGGCAGGGGAGGGTGGGGGAAGGGGGAGAGATCAACCAAAGGACTTGTATGCATGCATATAAGCATAACCAATGGATCCAGACACCAGGGGGGTGAGGACATGAGCAGGAAGATGGGGGGGGGGGGCAATGAGGGGATAAGGACACCTATGTAATACCTTAATCAATAAAGAAAAATAGATAAATAAATATAAAAGCATGCATGGGAATGATAAAAACCAAAATCAGGGTAGTAGTTGCTTCTAAATATGAAAAGAGGATGGACTGAAGGAGGGGTATAGAGTGGGCTTCAAAGATATAAAAGATGTTGCAAAGTAGGTTTACAGTTGTGAGTACATGAAAGAGTTTATTCTTGTATAATTATTTATTAATCATTGTATTATTTTCTATACAAACAACTGTAAACCTACTTTTTCTCTGCCCTGTATGATATGTACTTCCTTCCCTGAATCGATTGGAAGCCATTGAAGCCAGGGCAATACCAATTACTTCTTAGTCCTCAGCATCCAGCACTATGCCCCACCAGTTATCAAGTCCTCAAAAGTCTGTTGGGTGAGTTGACAAGTCAACATTTCATCTGAGCATTACCTAGATCAGTGGTTCTCAACCGTGGCTGCACATTAGAATCACCTGGGAATCTTTTTAAAATCCTGATTTCTGGGCCTCATCCTCCGGAAATTCTGTTTCTGTGGTAAGAGGCGAGAAAACAACATTAGTAACAAAGAAACAGAATTTCCGGAGAATGAGGGCCCAGCAACGGAAGGGAGAAAGGATTTCGGGGGTGTTTTCTAATGGGCCCGGGGATGGAAAACAAGCAAGAATAATCTATTTCTGCAATAAAATGGGGACATGGGGACGAGAGGGAACAAACGGTTCAGAAGACCCGAACCAAAAAGAGGGATATACCACCAAAACAGATTTTTTTCTTCGTCAAGCCGCGGCCCGTGAAGCAGGGGGAGGCGGCGTGTGAAAGATAAACAGAGATTGTGTTTCTCTGCTTGACTCCAGGTCCGTAGTGCTAGGTTCTAGTGCGACTACAGAGGAGAGGGGGAAGAACAGCTAGAGCACGAGCTATCATATATTCTCACAAACAAACAAAGAGATATGCATGCACTAACGCGCGGAAACGTAGAGGGATAGACAAGTAGTAAGGAGA
>NW_005871096.1:3720620-3741303 GCF_000147115.1 Myotis lucifugus
GTCCTTGTTGGAAAGCACTCAGATGCAAGTGTTTTCTCAAGGATGCTTACCCGCTGATAGTATCTAATAGTTAATTGAGTTCGAGCTGTTGTATAATAAAGCCTATGAGGCAGGCGACCACGGCCCTTGGTGCGCGATAGCCAAGTAGTCCCTTTAGTCTATCTTTTCACAGAAACGTGTCCAGAGTAAATCATTCATCCCATGCTCAGGGGTCTGCCGGGTCAGTCCCAGCATAACAACACAGTACCAAAAATATATAAAGTAAACATTGTAGAATATACGAAGCAAATATTGAAAGAATTAAAGGGAGAAATAAACAGTTCTACAGTAGTAGTTGGAAACTTCAATATTCTACTCCCGGTGATTCTAATGTGCAGCAAGGTTGAGAACCACTGACCTAGATGCTTGCCTCCATGGCACTGCTTGCTCACATCATTCCTTTCTACTGTATCTTCCAGCTGCACAACAACAAATGCAAATGTTGCCTACTTCCCAGGGAATTTAAATGGTTGGAAAATCCAGCAATAAGCTGACCCAGTGACAGACCTTCCAAAGGCAGTCTCAATAAGAAAGAGATATCTTAAGTAGAAGATTGCTACAGATAAAATGGCATGCCCTAAAGAAGAGGGACTTTCCAGCCCTGAAAGCATTTGTAGTGGGGTGAGAAGTCTACTTGGTACAAAAGTTATAAAAGGGCTCCAGGAAGCACGTGACTTCAACGTCTTTAGGATTCTTGCTTCAATAATCACCCAAAAGAAGTGACCTCAAATGCCTCATCATGTCATGAGAAGCCATTTGTATGCTCCCCCTCATTGCTGTCCCACAATCTCCTGGACATCTTCACCCATACAAATGGTAGAAATTACAGCAGTCCTGAAAGCTGTTTGTAGGTCAACCATTGTTAGGAGGAGTAACGAATTTTCACGTTCACAATGGCCCAAAGTGAGCTATCATGTGTTGTTAAGTCCGCACTTTTGAAGATACCACCCTATTTTAGATTTACTGCCAATTCATCACCCCTAAGTCTGTCAAAAGATATTTTCAAACTGCGAGTGCATAGCAAGCTGATGCACCACCTCACACAGAGGGACTTGTAGGTCTAGAGATGAAATGCTTAAGAAGCCACCGGCAGGGGAAACCGTCGAGATACCTGCAGTGGAGAAATCCAGGTACCAAACAGCTATGATAAAGGGTCTGAAAGGAAGCAAGGCCCAGCCCTCAAATGAGGATTGGAACAGCTATGTGCATTAGCCCGGCTACTTGATAACTAAACAAATTCACCCTCACAACTAGGATACAACTTCCAAAGGGAGCTGCAGCTTGGCAGGCAGTGGTTGCCATAGTAGCAAGAGCACACTTTGCCCACTTTTGCCTTCTCTTCAGTTCTTTCTTTAGGGAGGATGGGATGGCGGGCAGTGGGGGGAGGAGGGGTGTGCAGGACCTTCTGAGGACTAGAGCTTGAGCCTAGAGGAAGCACCAAGTAGGGAGGGGCTGGGTTGTTTGATCCTGAGAAGAAAGTTCATCCAGAAAGCTTTTCCTAGGGCTAATGAAGCAAGTGGCAAGCGAAGGCTCCCTTCAGAAATAGGCGTTAAGCCAGCAGAGGCTTCCTGCAAGCTCGATGCAGTAGCTGGATATGGAGTGCTACCCTGAAGGGAGGAGTTTTATCTGAGCACTGTCATAAGATAGAGAACATCAAGGAAACTCTTTGAAACTAGGAACCGCAGATCTGTGCATTGCAAAGGCTTCCCATGCTTTCAAAACTTAAAATATTTCTGCTTTCATCTATAGGATTTGAGATGAAATGTTGAGTGTTTACACAATAGGCCAATCCTCAAATATTCCTGAACCAGCACTAGACTGGGGAAGAGAGGACCCAGGAGAAGGAAAATGGTCCAGGAGTTGGAAATGCAATAGGGTATAGGAGAAGGTGGACTGTGAGTTTTCTTTTGACCATAAAAATAAATATTTTAAATTAATTACCCCTTTGAGGGTGTTTTTTAGTTTTTGTCATGTAATGTAAATAATTTTCAATCATCTATATTTCTGAGGACTATAGTAAGAGGAAAAGGAGACCTCTGTAGTTATGAGTTTATTTTACGCAAACTCTTTTCTCAATAGTATTTCAGTTCCTATACTTCCTCCGTGATAAGTTACACACACAAAGTGAATTGCCACGTTTAAAACTCAGTCTCTCCTGGAAACCACCCCCACACACAATTTTCAACTAACTCAAATGTGTAAGTACTCCCAAATTGTACAGCAACATCTGTTACAACTTTTACATTGCAAAATTAAAGTTTCTGCTTCTAGTTATTAAACAAATTTACTCCACGGACATTTAAGGAGTGCCAACTATATGCCAGGTGCCCCACTCCATTCTCATACTTCCTCATTTCTCTAACACAGTTTATCCAAGATTCCTATTATGATGTTATTTTCCAAATATTATAATTTTCCAAGTGCCCCAAATCCAATAAATCTATAAAAGTTGTTAAATAGGTATAAATAGGTCTTAAATAAAAAGAAAAAATATATATTATTTCTGATTAGAAAAATTCAACATTATACATAGATCAAATCTCCCTAAATAAAATACAAACTCTATTGTGTATCAATCATTGATGTTATGAGTTGAATTGTGACCCGCCCCCCTAAATTCATATGTTGAAGTCCTAACCCCTAAGGAGCTCAGAATATGACCTTTTTCAGAAACAAGTTCATTACAGATGTAATTAGTTAAGATGAGGTCAAACTGTAGTAGGGTGGGATCCTAATCCAATATGACAGGTGTCCTATGAAAGGGGGAAATTTGGACACAGACACACATACAGAAGAACACCATGGAAACAGCCAAAGAGAGAGGCCTCGAGCAGAGGGAACCAACCAGGACACCCCTGATTTTGGACTTCTTGTCTCCAGAACTGTGAGACAATAAATTCCTGTTGGTAAAGCCCCTCGGTTTGTGGTGCGTTGTAACAGCAGCCCTAGAAAACTAACCTCATCAGTATCCCAATAAGCAAGCTCTGATGCTTGGAATTTTTCCAATCTGATATTCAAGTCACCCCCTAATCTAATCCCAACTTATTTTTCTGGATTCTGTTTTAACTATGACCAAAAAAATGACATCAACATTCTAGGAATCTATCGTAAGACTGATGTACAAGGAAAGATATTCCTCACAACATGTTTTATAAGAGTAGGGAGGGAAAGTAAGCAATCTGCAGTTCTAATCCTGTAGTCTAGCCTAGGACACAGACAGATAAATTTACTTAGTAATGGATAGGTGCGGACTGCTAAGGAAAGGTAGAGGTAGGCACACCTAACTGCTTAAGAGATTAAGGAAGGCCAGTAGAGGAGGTAAACTGGGCAAATACTTTACGACTTAGAAAGGGTTCTGCAAGGCACAGGGAACAGCTAAGATACTCCTTTGACACTGTGCAAGGAAACTCAGCATCTAGGGAAGCAGCCTGGAGTTTATGGGAAGTAGCGTGGAGGATGCTGGAGGCAGAAAAAGAGGCTAAGCGGTCAGCTGAGGCTAACCACACTGGGCTGGGTATACTAAACCCAGGGCATCGAAATGGGGTGGGGGCACCCAGAGGATCCATGGCTTCTCTACTTCATGCCTAATTCATTCGTGTGTGCTTGATAACATATTATAATAGTGACATATATAATTTAGAAATGCATTTCTTTATACATAAATTGGGAGTACATACTCAAAAACTGTTTTACTGAATAGGTAAGTGATTTTAAAAGTTTGGAGATCACTGTATTAACCTAGATGCAGAAATCAATCTTTTCCGTCAAGGTTTCTGTGGAGGTAGCACAAGCAATGCAGTAAAGGATGGGGACAATGGCTAAAGGGTACAGGATTTCCTTGTTGGGTGATGAAAATGTCCTAAAATTGATGATGGTGATGTTTGCGCAACTCTGTGAATATTCTAAAAAAAAACATGACTTGCATACTTTAAATGGGTGAATTGTATGGTATGGTATATGAATTATTTCTCAATAAAGCTATTACCAAAAACATCTTTTAAGAAGTAATAAATTGTGCTTCTTTATACATTTCAAACATTGCATCTAGTTCCTGGGTCAGTGCAGGCCACAGAGAGAGTAGGGAACAGCAAGGAGCACTGTGGTAGATGGGAGAATTTCTTCATCTGGGGTAGGGGGACAGACAAGCATAGGCAGCTAAGCTTGTGGGTAAATGTAGCTTCAAGCCCTCTGAATCAGACATCATCCAAGCATGGACTAGTCAGCCTGATATTTTCTATTCCATTTCATTTTTTAAAAAAATGTTAGTCACTACCTATTTCGTTTTATGATCCACAAAAGGGTCACCACCAGCAGTTTGAAAATCACTGCTCTATAGGTAAGAGGTGAGAGAAACAGGCATTTGTCTCCACAGGCTCTTCTCTCTTTTTCCACATTCCCAGGATCTAGAATTAATCCACTGGACAAGAATTTTCCCTCAGTTTAATAAAAGCTGGAGTGATTAACATGTGTTCCACATTATAAAAAACAGATTTTTAAGAACAGATGTGCAAATCCCAACTCCATTACTTTATTAAAAAAGAATATTTGGTTTTCCTTGAAGATTCCATGAATCATAGCCATCTAGTTTGGATTGACATCACTGTAATAATAATAAAAACAGGATTTTGCTGCCTAAGAATCATCTGACTTCTTTCCAGACACAGACATGGATGGTGATCCCATTAAAGAAGTAGAAATCAGTACCTAAGTCCCACTTACAAAGGCCCTGTAACCTTCTCTCACAAGACTTGCTCCTCCTGTAATGCAGTGAATTAACTTAACCTTCAAATTTGTCTCTGATGTTTCCATTACACTGATCCACATCAGAATCTTTAACTAAGACACATGCACACACATCCTAAAGTCATTCTTCCTTTTCCTCTCAGGCTAATTCAATTTCTGAAGTCACTTTGCATTTTTATAGAAACTATGAAAGATCAAGGAAAACATTAGGGATTTTATCACTTGTCTTTATATAAAGTGTTACCAATTGGATTTATATACAGGCTGTTACTGGTTTAATCATAAACGCATGGTTTATGCCTTTAAATTCCAGCTAATTGCCTCAGGCCTCGTGTTGTCTTCCAAAACTTACTCAGCACATCTCTCCATTTGTTCACCATTCCAGAAAGGTTAGAGGATGTGTGGCACATTAACTCAAGAGCTAGTATGAAAATAAAGCAATCAGCATTCAAAACTCACTTCTTTCCAGCTCTTCCCATGCTGTTCTCTAAATGCTGACTTTTAAAACTTACAACTCCATTAATTATCTGTATTTGTGAATTTCTTCAGATAAACTTCCCTTCCCTATTGATTACGTTTCTGGTCTTTCATCTTACTTTAACATATACTTGTATAGGGCATTAATAGACTCAGAGTTTCAAAAGTGCAACAGAAATAGAAATGCTGGTCTAAATCCTCATACCCTGGCTGCACCACCCACCCCATGCCACCCAAATCTCACAGGTCCCATCTGTGCTTCAAACAAGTAATGTTGCTCAGAATAGAGACTGTTTTGCCTATTATGTTCCCACTGAACCTGCAGCTTAGAACTGTTCTCCTCATCTTCAGTTTGGGAAATGGACTGGCATCAACCTAAACTCCTTGGAAAAGACAGACCTATGTTAGAACAATTATTCAATGTACTGAGGCTTCAAACCATTCATTCTATTATTTTTGAACTTTCAATTCTTTCCACAATTGCAATTTGCTAGGAATTCATTCATTGAGGAAAATAAAACCCACTCTTGGTTGATATATATTTATCTCAACCACAAAGAGCCAAATACCTCCAAAGATTGCATTTGTTTCACCAAACCATTCCGGGAATGTGTCCTGGATGAGAAAGGCCAAGACCAACAGATAATAAAGGTCAGTCACTCCCCATCTCCAGGATGCACAGAAACTCGAATCTCAGGCCATCGGTTGAAAATTATTTTCCATTTTTAAACTACATAAATTCCATTTGAAAAGTATTGTGGAAAGATACAAGTCAGTGGACAAACAGATAAAACCTTCATGTATCTGTATGCTTTCCTTGACTATCTAATGGAGGTAACAATCCACTTCTGTTTTTCTAAAAAAATAATAAGAGGAGTTCAATTGCAATTTTTGTGACCAAAGAACTTAGAGACAAAAATTCCACAGGTGTCTCCAATCCTTCCTGCTTTATGGTTACCTCACAGGGGCTCTCATGTCAGAAGACTGTCATTTTCTATCTAACCCAGGGGTGGGCAAACTTTTTTACTCGAGGGCCACAATGGGTTCTTAAACTGGACCGGAGGGCCGGAACAAAAGCATGGATGGAGTGTTTGTGTGAACTAATATAAATTCAAAGTAAACATCATTACATAAAAGGGTATGGTCTTTTTTTTTTTTTTAGTTTTATTCATTTCAAACGGGCCGGATCCGACTCTCATGTCAGAAGACTGTCATTTTCTATCTAACCTGTGTTGGGGAACACAGGATGGGATGAGCCCACTTTTCACGGGCAATCAACTGATCATCAATCAGAGGCCTGAGATCCAAATATGCTTCTTACAAGGTAATAGAATGGGGAAATGGGGAAGATTCTCTTAATCTGTACCTACAGAAGCACATAGTGGTTATTGAGCAAGAAGAAGTTGGCAACATCATCAACAAAACCACCCAGCACTTTAACCACAGTCTGGTGGTCTGGTCATCACATCAGAGACTGTGGATAGGCACATTTAGGCAAAATATAGCCCACAAGAACATTTCTTTTATGAGGACCACATCCCTAACCACCAGGGAAGGGAAGATTATCCTAAGAGATATTCAAATCCCCAATGTTGAGCAAGACTGAAAATCTCATTGCTCCGATGGCCAGCTTGAGGGCAGTGAGGTTTCTAGAAATGCCCCTCTTTAGGGCAGATGGGACCTCATGTTGTTGTACTTGGCAAGGGTTAAGGTTGTGTTAGCTCCTCTGTTCCCAGGGTTACTTGAGGAGGGAAAGGCTGCTGTGATATGTTGACTGCCCTAATGAGAGGTAGAGATTGCCAGGCAAAGATGGCGTGGAGCAATGAAGAGAGCACCACAAGCACCAGTTATGAACTGCACAGACACCACCAAATATTTCCAGGACCAGTGACTTATCTTGATGGTCAAGCCCATGCATTAATATAGGTTTCCCCCAAAAGTATAATTGTATGTCATCCTTACCACTTCTCAATGAAACTCAAAAACAAACTAATGCTATGCCCTACGAGAGAGAGAGAGAGAGAGAGAGAGAGAGAGAGAGAAACACCATATGTATATCAATATATATATATATATATATATATATGGAGTTCTGAAAAGTCACCCAGTGGCTTTTTAGGAGTATCAAATAGAATTTTAATTTTTTCTTATAATCCTCATCTGAGGATATGTTTTTTTAATTGATTCTAGAGAGAGAGGAAGTGAGGAAGAGAAAGAGAGAAACATCAATCAGTTGCCTCCTGTAGGCACTCTGACCAGGGATCAAACCCGCAACCTAGGTATGTGCCCTGACCAGAAACCAAACGTGCAACCATTTGATGTATGGGATGATGCTCCAACCAACTGACCCACCCGGCCAGAGCTCAAATAGAATTTTGTACAAAGAAAATCTGCGAGAACTTAGAGCCAAACTAAATGAGTGTCATGCCTAAGTTTTGGGAGCGATTCACACTCGCATAAACTGGAAGAGCTCTTTAGCCTGTAAGCCATCTCCTGCACACATTTCAGCTCCCTGCAGGCCCACTGACAACTGCTATCCAGACAGAAATGTCTGCACGGTCTCTGGCAGATGCAGCCTGTTCTATTAGCCACAGTTTTAGTCGGTCCGGTCAGCTTGCATTTCCTTGAGTCAATGAGTTTTCTGTAGGCACATCCTTCAAGACAAAGCAAGCAATGTAGAGGAAGTTGCTGAATTGCTTATATTAATAGTTCTCAACCCTTGAGGCCAGACAAATCTCCTCACATCCTTTGCACGCTGGAATCAGAGGCCCAGCAGCACCTGCTCTGTGTGGCTTTCTCATCCAAACTGCTCCCTTGGTTAATAAAAAACATTTGATTTTATCTGGCAGGAGAGCTTTCCTCCACCAGGTGTATTTCTGATGTTTTCGGAAAAGAGTTTAGCCATTGCTTACAAATACTTTAAGCACATTACTTTCTGTACATTTACAAATCTTCATTTCTCCTAGGAAATGGTGTTTTTGGATCACATATGAGGTTTCAAAAACTGCAGCTGCCCTGGGCTTCCTGAAATCTGGAAAGCTTTACAACATGAAAGAAGTGTGGTTTCATTGGATAATAATCCATTTGCAATATGAGCAAGGTCCATACTACTATTAAATGTGTTTACCCACTGATTCATCTGCATACACCTTGATTTGCTTTAAATACTATAATCAAATGTTATTATTTAATTCCACATAGATTCAGGAAATGCAATTTGGAGTCTCACAGGTGGTCTGAACTCACTGTGTTGGTCACATCTGATGTACTCTCCACAGTGTAAAGAAAAAGACATCCAAAGCTCTCATGAGAACCCATCCCTCAAAACTGAGGCTGTTGCTTGCTAGCTTATGTTTCCATTTAAACAAATCTCTTAACTAAACACACATGAAAACCGATATGACCCTTCCTTTGATAAAAATCTAGCATCAAACATTGGCAGGCAAAATTGAAGTCACTTCCTGAATTGCTAAGCAAACAGTCACACAAAAAGAATCACCAAACACCACACGTTCGTGTTTTCCCCTTTCATTTATTGAACAATTCTTTTCTTCAAATTCAAAACTGTAGTTTTCCAGCAATTATTGTTTACCCTGGTTAAACGACTAATGTCTAATAACATAATCACATGTGATATAATAAGAGGAAGGAGGGAGAGGAGGCCTGTGCCGTTTAATTGATTAAAAACCCAATCTGTTATTATTTCCATATTGCATCACTATAACATGAGTGCTTTTGTGAGAAGCTCTAGTTGGACTCTAGGGTGTTAGAGAGTCTCTTCCCTCATCAACACAGTCGACCAAAATGAGTACAGAGAAAGTCTGTTTGGAAAATAAAGGTGATTTCGACCCACAATGGTGACCCACACAACAAGGTTCCCACTAAGCGGAAGTCAGTTAATTGGCCAGTTATCTACCCAGTTTCTTCCTTCATTCACTTACTCCACAAATTATACTAAGAGCCATGTATGTTCCGGGGAGTAGGCTAAGCATGCATATAATAGTGAGCAAAAGAGTTAGTGACCTTAACTGGCCAAGCTCATGTCTGTTGTAAAAGGCTGTTTGGGGCTTCTGTTTCAGACCCACCCATCCTCTTTTATTTTGAAAGTCATGCCTTTGAGAAGGAATCACATCTCTTGTTTCATGTATG
Source organism: Myotis lucifugus (assembly GCF_000147115.1). NCBI lineage: Eukaryota > Metazoa > Chordata > Mammalia > Chiroptera > Vespertilionidae > Myotis > Myotis lucifugus. Next base: position 3,730,029 of record NW_005871096.1, read on the forward strand.
GTCTGCATGTTCCCACTAACCCAAGAGTTTAGGGACAGAGAGAGACAATGAAGCAAAACTACTTCTGATTCTAAGTACTTTCTATTTCCTTAGCAGAGGTCCCTCAAAAATGTAAAATTAATATATTTTTAGCTTAGAGTATTATTAGTTTGTACTAGCAAACGAGTTTATATTAGCAAAGTGGATATTTAATATTAATTTTAATTTTTTTATAAAAGGTTGTTCATTCTTTAGAAAGTCAAAATAAAACTCAAGGAAAAGAAAACTAGAGATTATTACATACAACTTAGCAACCAAAGCTCCTAAACAAAATAGCACTATTCAAAAATAAGAACTCTTAACATTTAGAAACGCATTTTTAAAATATCTGTGAAAGCTCCTATTTCTAATTTGTTTTCCAAATCCCATGCATATTTTAGATGTTGGGGTGGGGAGGAAGAAAATTTCCAAATATTTAATACAAATTCCACCCCCACCTTCACTTTCCCCCATATTAAAAACAAGGCACAATGATGCCTTTATCAAAGTGAAAAAAAGTAACGGACTTGAGAGACAGCACTCCCTACGTTTTTAAGTCTTTCTCTGTAGAAACTCAAAAACAGAGAGAGCAAGAGAGAGAACTGAGCCAAGGAATTAAAAAACACACACAGGATTTTAAAATGTACACATTAATTAGATCTTTACTTAAGGTATTACTAATAGATTTGATTCATAAAGAAGCTGTTCAAGTTGCATTAAAACAGAAGCAAATTTCATTTTCATTGATGTTTATAATAATCAGATGTGCATTTCCATATTTTCTCCTGGTAAATTAATTTCCATTCAAGAGATCAGCTGAATCAAGAATCCCCGGCAATCCCGGTCATCCCTGACTCTGAGGCAGAGAATGGTGAGGAGAGGGACTGAAGTCATTGACATCTACACATGCAGCACAAGGGAAACCGACCTAACCATGAGGGAGAGGGGAATCTCATAGGCAGGAGAAGAGTCTGCACAGCCAGAGTCAAAGACTTAAGACCAAACTGGCAATTCTACCACTTCATACTCAGCATCATTATACAGGCTTTTAAGAACTACATTATGGTTTTTGAGACGTAGTCACCAAAGAATTAGATCTGCCCATATTACCAAAGATAGACACTGATATTTTTCCTTTATTTTGTAGACGCTAAAATTTTAGAAGATTACTTATAACGTCTTGGGCCAAAGAAACCCAAATGGCACCATACTGCATCATTGAACCAGTACTGGCTCCCATGCATTATTCTGCTAAGAACAGGCAGCTTTCACACTTCTGTCTGACAGGTTTTATTGTTGACGAAAGTGTTGGAGTCGAAAATAATTCAGCAAGATGTGATTTTTCCCATAGAAACATTGTTCTAATTAGATGATTAATACCCTTAAAAAATAAAGTTGCTGCTACAAATACCATTTTAATCACCTTTAAAGGATACAGTTAAGCATTAGACATTCTCTTAAAACTGCTCTTTATAGAGAACCAACTAATAATAAAATTAATACTAAAGTTTATTTAATTACATTTTTCCAAGTGCCTTCCTCCTCCTTCCCTCCCTCCAGCAGCAGGAACTCCAAGGTTAGAGACACTACTTGCATCCTGAAGCACCTGCCAAGGTGCCTGGTGTACAGGAGAGGCTCTGTGGGTGAGCTAAACAAGTAGCACAGGCCTCTGGGAGCATCTACTGCAAGAATAGTGTTTTGATGCCTTTCCCTTTTGAACTGCCCTACCTGGCCCCACATTTACATTTTGTCCTCGGTATAGGAAATCACTTGGAGTTTGTCCTGCAGAGGAGATTGCAATGTTTCCCTATGCGACTGGAGAGCAATAACCGGGTAGACCAAATGGGAGCATGACCTGCGGGAGAAGGAGGAGGAGCAAACCTACCACCTGCCAGCTGACGGGCCAGTCTCCACACTTTCAGCTTTACTCCCCATGCTTCTCTTTACCCAGGCTGGCTTATCCCTGCCATGTTCCCCTCTCCCATACACCGCAGCAGCACTACTCAGAGTGTGATCTGTGAATGGATCATCTCCAGTCCACACCATCATAAGTTACAGGAATGGAGAATAAACATTTAGAAACTTACACAGCAAATTGGCACTGCCAATGCATCCAAGCACATGAGCAGAGGTCTCCTGTGTTTAGATGTTGGGCGAGTTGTGTTCTAACTGTGTTAAACAAGCCACTTCCTCCCCATGTCCTGAAATGGGCAATAACTTCAATATGTCCAATACAAGGGTCAACCCCACACTTGAATATGCTTCAGATGTGGCTTGCTCCACAGCTGTGTGAACAAACCGAGAGCTGTTTCAGGCATCGGTTATCCTACAATAATACAATGAGCCTCCCAGCATGCTCAGACCCCAGGTAGAAAACATTTTGGCAACAAACTCCTCGCACAATGAACTGGATGTGGATATGATAATCCTGTGGTCACTGCGGAGTTCAGACTTAACCACAATGTGACAGTGCACTCTGGGCCATTGTGAAAGCAGACATTTTTCGACTCCAACAACAGCTGAAGACCTAAAAACAGCTTTCCGGGATGGCTTTAGCGACAGAGTCATAAACATTGAAGAAAATGTTCAGGATAACAAGAGGAAAAAATATAACTTATATGGAAAATAAAGGGAAACACACAGATAACTTCTACCTAGCATGCATAAGGCCATGCTGGCCACTTTGTAAAAGAAAAACAAAAACCTTTCCTCATTATTGTGAAGCCCAATACCCCCTACACGATATCTGGTGAAAGCGGATAGCAAATCCATGTTCTCTTTTGACCATTCTATGCAATTCTTGCCTGGGAAATTATGCTTTACTTTTTTTCTTCCTTTAAGTAAGTTAATGGCATTACAGAGTTTCCTTCCCGTTTGTCATCTGGATGGAAACCTACCAATACATCCCTGACACCACTCACTCTAGTTCTGACATTTTTTCACCCTCAATTTGTAGACTAATCAGCAAGAGTCCTTGAGAAGCTGCTGGTTAAAAACAGGAAAGTTCCCCACGGCCAGGATGGATTTCTAACATCAGTCATCAAGCCCCAGCTCCCCGCACACTCTGGCTCCTGTTACACCACTTGAGAGGTCACCGGGGTCACACAGGACCTTACAAGGTTTCTGGGGAGAATAATGCTTTTTCTGTATCGCTTCCTTACGAAAGGCAACTGATCAGCACTACTGTCTAGACATGCAAAGGTATTTTTCATGGACACCAACTAGGGTTTTTTTTTGTTTTAAGTAAGAAATTGATTTACTTTTCTTCTAAAGCATGCTCACAGCTACCGTATCCCTTCTGGAAATCCCCCTTAAGAGAAGATTTTTTTAGTTGGGCTCATGTTCAGAAATAACAAAGAACATAAATAAAGGGCTCTAAGCCCCACGACAGTGTTTGACATGTTACCTAGGGGACTCTGGACATGGATTTTATTTTAACATTAAAGTTCACTTTTCAGGTAGGAAGTGTAGAAGACGAGACAGAAACCATGTGTTTTTGCCCTAATTTTCCACTTTATATCTCCTTAATGGATTTTTTCCTACCAGCTCCACACTTCCAATATCTACCTGGATACTGACCAAATCTGTATCCTCCCAAGCAAAGCACAGAGACACATATTAAAGTGCCTTGAGTATGACCAAAGCTCATGCCCAGAACAGTAGAAATGTCTGAATTCCATTTCCAGTTCTGACAGCATCTCTCACACAGCCTGCCCTGGCGCCATCGTTTTAATTACTTTACATGCTGCCTCCATAATCCCGATGATAAAATGGAAAGGCTGTTTTGTTGGAACTTGTGCTGCAAATAGCTCAATGACAATGTTAGGAAAAAATCTCTCGCCGTCTTAACTGGCTCACAAAGATTATTCTTAACACAAGCTATCCCCAACATATGGATAGTATTTCTAATGACCCAGACTCATGAGCAGTCCTTGAGTGAGTCTACACCCAATCCACCAGTGGGGGCAAGAAAAGTCCAACAAGAAGTGAATGGAAGGGGTACCCACATTCAGACAACACACAGGTGGCAAAATGCAAAAGATGAGCAAGCCTGGTGTCCACGTATCCAGGTCAAGGTGAAGAAACAAGAGGCTCAAACAACCATCACCAACGTCACTTCCAAAGATGAAGCAAGGATTCCTGGCAGCCTAATTTAGAAATCAGAGTGTATTTTTTTAGTAGAAAACAAAGTTTGAAGAGAATTTCTTGTGGCTCTATGACCTTTCCCACTAAGGGAAATTAGAATAACTGAACTTATAAAAATCCATAAATGAACTGAAGACTATAATATGGTAGACTGGCTATTTCTTAAGAAGTCGGTCTTCCAAAGTAAGGATGAGTGGATGGATCATTTAGTCACGCGGTGGCAATTGTTTTCATAGTCTTTCTAGGAAGCATCACGTCAGTAAGTTGATACAATATAGGACTTTTAAGATAGGATTTGGAGACCCTGGAAGCTTACTCTGTATGTAGATTTCTATTTGATACCTTCTAATTTATATATTTTGATACAAAACCATGGTCTTGATCGAAGAGCTTTTCTGTGGCTCTGAAAGAAATGAGTTCTAATCCTGATTTAATCATTCACCACTCAACCTGGACAAATCTACTGAACTTCACTCCCTACCCCTCATTGTTTTTATTTATCAAATAGACAGAAATAATATATCACTAAGGGAATAAATGGGGGGAAAGAATAAAGCAAATTCTAGCTTCATTTTGTACTCACAAGAAAAAAGAAATTGCAGTCTCAATGTTTCTAAGAGACTCTGTCTGGGGACAGGAGGAGTAAATGAATCCATTTCCTATTGCTGCTAGAACAAACTACCGCCTTAAGTTTCGGGGTTTACACCAACACAGATTTATTCTCTTACAGTTCTGAAGGTCAACATATCCAGTCTCATATCCAGGGGCTGCATTCTTTTTTTTTTTTTTTTAAATATATTTTATTGATTTTTTACAGAGAGGAAGGGAGAGAGATAGAGAGTTAGAAACATCGATGAGAGAGAAACATCGACCAGCTGCCTCCTGCACATCTCCTACTGGGGATGTGCCCGCAACCCAGGTACATGCCCTTGACCGGAATCGAACCTGGGACCTTTCAGTCCGCAGGCCGACGCTCTATCCACTGAGCCAAACCGGTTTCAGCCAGGGGCTGCATTCTTTCTCCAGGAACTTTCCTTGCCTTGGAAACTTCTAGAGGCCACTTGCCTTCCTTAACTCATGCCCCTTCCTCCATCTTCACAGTGTATCACTTCAACATCTGGTTCCATGATCATACCTCCTTTTTCTACTTCTGGTATCCTCTCTTCCTCTCTTATAAGGAGCCTGTGATTACACTTGGCCAGTCTGGACAATCCAAGATAATCTCCCCAACTCAAGATTACAAAATCTCTTTGGCCACATAAGATAACAGATTCAGAGGTTCCAAGGATTTGAACATGAACCTACTTGGGGGCCCATTATTCAGACTACCAGAAGGAGGGAGACCTAACTGTAGATAAATCTAGCAAATATCTAGTCCAATACAATATATTAAATACTTCCTTTAGGTACTGTCTTTTTGGGCATCATGATCAGTTGCTCAGGTTTTTCCTCCTCTTCCTGCTTATCTCCAAGATAATAACTAGGTGCATGGAGAGAGGGGCTCTGTCTCCATTATTATGGTGACATGGGAGATGAAGAACGCAAGCCAAATGGTGTCCTCGGGGTCCTGGCTGCCCGCTGGCAAAGCAGCTGGTCTGGGCTGTGGCCGGGCCGGGACTGTGTTAACGAGGCTGGCTGGATCTCCAGTCCTGGATATTTCCATGGCACCTGCTCCTGATATCCACAGCTGGTGGCCAGGACCTTGGGTTGCCACTCCATGCTCCATCCAGTTCCTGGCCTAAACCTACTGCTTCTTAACTTGGCTACCTTCTGAGTCCTCCCTTAGAGGAATTCAAGAACTTCTGGCTCCTTCCGCTCCCACACAGGAGCTGACAGCGGAGTGTGTGCATCTGAGGCCTCTCTCCTCCTGACCTTACCATACTATCTTCTGATGTTGCTGTGCACCCTTTGCCATGAAGTCCTCCATGTAGCATTCTCCACCCAGAACCCTAAACAGGAAGTGGGACAAAACCTGCCTCTGCCTTTAGCATGTCCACCACCAGGACAAGGCACTCTGCCCTCAGGACTCCTCTCCACCTGTCTATATTTGACCATCCATTCCTCCCTTCCCTTTAGGCACATGCCTCTCCATCCATCAAGACATAGGGTCTATTTTCCCTCCCCTTTAATCTGGACTTGACTCTGTAACTTCTTTTGACCAACAGGATATGGTGGGAATAATGTTCTGGGATTTGCATGCTTGGCCATAAGGGGACTGGCAGCTTCAGCTTTCTCTCTCTTAGGAGCCAGAGACCTGAGGAAATTCAAGTACCCGGAGAACACTATGCTGTAAGGGAGCCCTCAGCTAGTCAGGTAGAGTCTATGATGAGAGGCACTGAGATACAGACTTGTGGGAGACTTCTTGTACCTCCCAATCCAGCCTCAACACTAGCTGAATTCAGTGACCTGCCAACATCACATGGAACAGAAATACCCAACTGAGAATCAACTAAGAGAATCTTCACAAAGAATAAATTGTTGTTATTTTTTAATATATTTTTTATTTCAGAGAGGAAGGGAGAGGGAGAGAGCGATAGAAACATCAATGATGAGAGAGAATCATTGATTGGCTGCCTTCTGCACACCCCTTACTGAGGATTGAGCCTGCAACCCAGGCATGTGCCCTTGACCGGAATCGAACTTGGGATTCTTCAGTCCTCAGGCTCTATCCACTGAGACAAACCAGCTAGGGCTAAACTGTTGTTATTTTAAGCCATGAAGTTTGGAGTGTTTCTTACCCAATAATAGGTAACTAAAGCAGTCAGAGAAATAAACATAAATATATTAAAGTGTTTTCTAAAAAATGGGATCAATGATGACACAGTAATACGACATACACAAAATGACGAAAATATGGTAAACAGCCATTTCAAGAGAATGCCCACTCATTTGCAAGAGTTTTGTTGTGCTTTTTATTTTTTTTAACTAAATGCACTCGTTTGATTCATCTGTGGCCAAAGAACCACTTCCACTACCTTTTTTCTTCCCCAATTAGCATTCAGGGTTTTCCCTCCTGATTAAGAGAATGTGATATGCAAAGTCACTGGACCACTGTCTTGCATAACAAACCATTCTTTTGACCTCAGTGAGAAAATTCCTCAAGAATGCAGAGGACATAATGCCAATTGTTAAGTGTGAGATTCCAGGGTATTAACCCTTTGAGAGATGCTGTCTGGTTCTGGGGTTGATCAAAAGGACCATGAAACTAGATTAGAAAATGTTGCACCAGCCTCCACTGCCTACTTTAAAAAAAAACACAAAAACATTATAATAAGGCCTCAATCCTTTTAAGACCTGCCAAATGTCCTGTAGTTGAGCAACCAGGCTTTAAGTCATGAACGGCGACTATCATTTAAGAATGACATCCAGCCAAGTCAGCCTCATCATTCAAAGTAAAAATTTTGACTGGTAAGCTATCATCTAGTTCTCAATGTTTACCTTAGGAAATGTTTTCACATGGAAAATGGACAGCAAAGCCATGCGTGCACAAACAACGCGGCTCCCAGCAATGCAGAGGACTTGTTTAGAGAGTCGTCAGGGATGAGAACAATGAGGCGTCGTTCAGACAGGATGGTGCAGCCTATTTGTTTTTCTAGTGTCCATTTTTACCATCGTCTTCTCATTGGCAGCCCTTCCATGGTGGATGCAGGGGTGGGGCCCACACGAACACAGACTCTGAAGCCTCGTATGGAGAATTACACAGAGGGCAGGCTTCCAGGTCTGAAAACTCCCATGAGGAGTCAAGAGCAGCACCCATGCTTACCTTTTAAAGTCCCCCCGACAAACAAGTTTCCACAGAACAAAAAGGTAACAGTACATCCTCTTGCTGTAGTTACCACAATCCATCTACTCAAGCAGTGTTCACAGGCATTCGTCAGCCAGGAATATAACTGCCCTGTTTCAACTCACACTTCTCTCTACAATAGAGCTCAGTGAGGAAAAACAAGCTCTTTAGAAATTAAACCATCCTGGATTCAAATTCTAGAAACAGTGCTTGTTAGCACTTACTAAATACGTTGCCTAGAGCGAATGACTTAACTTTCTACACTGGGTTTCTCCTTGTGTAATATACAAAGAGTACTCATAGCTACCTTACAGCGTCACAGGAGCATTAACACTATGATTTCATATGAAAAAAGGAAACTTTAATTACAAACTGGGCACAGATTCAATTAGTGTTAGCTATTATTATTAAAACTATTAAAGTTTTTGTTTTCTTTTCCTATAGTATTGGCACCAATCCCCTCAGCTCATAATCATTGCTCACTAAAGTAATCACTCAAAACTCAAAAAAAAAAAAAAACATGAGGGAAAGATTCGTAAGAAAGGTAGTTAGCTCTGGTGTGACTCCATTGGTTGGGCTTCATCCTGTGAACTGAAAGGCTGTGAGTTCAATTCCTGATAAGGGCATATGCCCGGGTTGCAGGTTCAATCCCTGGTATATGCAGACGGCAGCCAATTGATATTTCCCTCTCACATCAATATTTCTCTTTCTCTCTCTCTCTCTCTCTCTCTCTCTCTCTTTTAAAATCTTAAAAAAAACAGAATGGTCTCTCTCTCTCTCTCTCTCTTTTAAAATCTTAAAAAAAACAGAATGGTAGTTAAAGGACTCAATCTACATGGATTCTAATAAGTGAAGAGAAACGGGAACAGAGGAGCAAACAGACACAAACCATAATTAATTAAGATCTTTGCTAAGTCAACTGTGACTGAGTCCAAGAGAATTTAATCTTTTTTTTTTTTGGCAAGTTAATGGAAAACCAATTCACCTCCTTGATTTATCCCCATGAGATAAAATGCACTGAAATCCTTTGAAAACCAGTAAGTCCTGTGCCAATAGGGAATATTTATTGGGTGCTTATTACATGTCAGACATTGTGCACATTTTATATAAACCATATTCTTGACTCTCACAACAGCCCTTTGAAACAGTTTTTATTTCCTCATTTTACTGAGAAGGAAACTGAGACTTAAAGAGGTTAAGCAACTTGACCAATGTTCTACAGGTAGCAAGAGGCCAGCCAAGATTTCAACTTGTCTATAGAGCCCGAATGTCGACTCTACCTACCAAGGAGGGGGAGGGGGTCTGTCTCCAAGCTTTGAGACCTTCCTGTGAATTTTTCAGAGATGGACAGGAAATGGATTACACAGTCACTTTTCATTGACTGTCTAGACTCTAGGAAACAACCCATAACCCACTAGGAAGCAGACGAGAAGCATGGGGCGATGAACCCAGGACTGAACATGCCTCTGACGAGGACGGAGAAATAACAATCTGGACATTCAGTTGCAGTTTAGAAGGTCACCGCCAACTTCAGACAGATGTCTGATATTTCAAATGACAAATGTGCTTGTGTATTGTGCAGTATTGCTACACTTTGAGTTATGAAGCCATACTGCTGGTTTATTTCCAGTTTCAGCACTGAAGGACACATAGAAAAAAAAAATTAAAAACCAATTGGCCCTCAATGGAATTTTGTCTGAGTTTTCAGCCAGAATGTAATAAAGAAGTTATTCTCCTTAGGCACATTTAACTTTTAGACTGCTAAAGCATGACAAAAACACAAAAACTGTGCGCGTCATAGTGATTCAAAGGAGGGCCCTAAATGATATAAAATTAAGTAAAACCACTTTTTCTTAACCAGATTAGAAGTTTTGAAGATTGTTTCATAGCTATTTGTAACTTTTGGAAAAATAAAAGAACTGGAGAAATGGGATGATAAAGAAGACATTACAAATCTCTTAATACAGAGATCATTTTAAACCACCTTAGCTTCATCATTATATTTTTACATCCTTATATAAAGTTGTTTCCTAAAAATGTAATTTCTCTAGGACTAGGATACAGTCCATTCATTTTTGTGTCCCTAGCATTCATTATAGTATCTGGCTTAGGTAAAGTCTGCGGTAGGCATATAGTGCTGTTCACCAAAAATTCCTGATTCTCCTCCCTTCAAGAAGATGATAGGTTACAATTGCCTGCCCCCTTGAAGTTAGGCATGACCATTTGACTTGCCTTTGCATTCCTTTGTTTACTGGCCCATAATACATGAGTGTAAATAATATTCATTCTAAGCCAGATCCCACAAAATGTGACACATAATTCATTGTGTATCCTTCCCATGGTAACTGGCAACATTCTGGATGGAGAAGACTCCATCAACCTGAATCCCCGAGTGAGATCTCCATGGATATGTAACATAAACAATAATGAAAACTTGTTCTTTTATGCAACTGAGATTTGAGCGCTGTTTGTTACTGCACCATAGCCTAGCACACCCTGACTGATAAAAAAAAAATCTGAATGAAATTTAAATGAAGAGATATCAAAAAAGGAAAACTTGAAGATTATAGGTGGAATGACCATTCCCATTGAATTGATCGTCCCTTTTTCTTATTTCTTTACGGGTTCAGCTCTGAGAACACTGTGCTTACCACAGTCTAATACAAACATTAATACAACCAATAGAATGTTTGTTTGAATAGAGAGCATCGTGCTGCCAAATGGAACTGTTGTCAGCAACACCTCTTAAAGATACTCAGATCAGGAAAGAACAGTCTGTTCATGTATCTTAGGCCAGAATAACAGGTTTGCTCCTCAGACATAAGTACCCAATGGCTAAACACAGTACATTTATATCCAAGTAACCCAGGGGTCAGAGCACTAGAAGAAAGAAAAAAATGCTGCTTTGAAGAATAGGAATATTTAAAGCACAGATGGATTATAATATCAAAAATATGCTATCAAGTTAGGCAGCAAGAATTCAGCACAGCCACGTAAGCACTCCCCCTTTGCTGGACCTCTTATGGAGGATTTGCACCTGCTATTGATGCTGCTGCTAGTGTCTTGAGCGCACCAATTTCTTCCTTCCCAAGTAGAGAGAGTTCAAACAACCAAGCACCCTCACACACAGTTTAGAAAGCAGACAAGAAGTCAGCGGCTGTGAACCCAGCTTCTTGGGAAGAGGTCAAAAAGGAAATGCAACCAAATGCTTCAGAGGGGTAAGAAAGAACACATGTAGGACCACCCAAGGAAACTGCTTATATTATTCTCCAGCACAAATTTTCGAAAACTTTTCTTCCTAATTGCTGAACACATGGCGGGGGGGGG
>NW_005871096.1:3741403-3750330 GCF_000147115.1 Myotis lucifugus
GGGGGTAGGTGGGGGGGGGGGGGACGGTGACTAGTGCACTATTGGTTTTTTCCAAATGGACTCACCATTTGGTGGGTAAAGAAGGTGAGGAAACAGACCTAAGCCCCGAGGACTGGACAATGTGGTATGAGTTCAAGATAAAGCACAACGTGCACAGAATTCATCAGGAATGACTGATGGAAGCTCAACTGGGGAACTCGATTGTTTGTACAATATGGAGGAAGGAGTCCTGTTTGGGTAAGATAACCTTAAGTCTGGCTTCTGTCTTGTTTTTGTTATGTATTTTTGTAATTGGGGGGGAGGGGGGGGTTGTGTGAGCAGGAGTGCAAAGGTCTTCTGGCAAGAGCTCCTTTGTGAAAATCCAGAAAAACAAACAACCAACATTGATGTTTGAGGACAGCCCCACAGCTGCCCTACTTTCAAACATTTTACCTTCCACGTATTTAAGGAAATGAGCGCACAAAGGCTTCCAGGATTGTGTCTGACCCAGTGGAGGTCACTGCGCCAGACCCACTGATTTCTTGCCTAAGACAGGGAGAGGGCCCTGGGGTAGGAAGAAGGAAATGACCATGTGGACTGATAAATACAAAGTGCCCACTCTCTTGACCCTCGGGCAGAAGGAAAACAAAATCCATCATTTGTGAGCTTGGCAAAGGAAGCTTTACTTTGAAGACAAACTTCATGCGGTACTTGAAACACACATGATATGGCCTTCCTTTGAGTCCGAAGAAATGAGTAGTGTGTCCAGGAAGCCCCCTGACAGTTCACGGTGGGAAGAGGAAAGGAGCAGGAGGAGCAATGGAAATTCTCCAAAAATTCCAATTCTCTCAAGCCATCCGTTTCAAAGCAGGTCCCTTTCCAAACTGTCCAGGAAATGGTCCCTTTCCAAACTGCCCACTTTCTCTGATTATCCGATGGAATCAGAATTCACCCAATGGGAACTGGGTGCCTCTTTCTCTCTATGCAGTTCTCTGGCACATTCATGAAACTAGAAGTTCAAGTGTCTGCCTGTGTGAGCAGAATCCCGGAAAAGCCTCTGACATGAAGACAAAGTAAGAGGCAACAGGCTTGTTAGGCAACTGTTAGTTTTTTGTTGATTTGAGAGAAAGGAAAAGAGAAGGAGAGAGAGACAAAAGACACAGAGAGAGAGAAACGTTGCTTTGTTGTTCCACTTGTTTATGCAGTCCCTGGCTGTTTTCTGTGTGTGCCCTCACCAAGGACGGAACCCACAACCTTGGTGCACTGGGACAGCACTCTAACCGAATGAGCTCCCCTGCCAGGGCCCTAGGAAACTGTTTTTTAGAAACTGGCAACCGAATGGCCAAGCCAATGCACACAGACACTAGGTCTGTAGGGGGAAATAAGGCAAAGCCTCTATCATTGGTTAAAAAGCAGCAGGTAACAGAAACAGGGGTGGGAGGGTAGGAAAGAGATCCCCTGAGAGTACTGAAAAGTGAGGGTGGAAACTGTGCCCATGGAAAGAGGAATGAGGCAGAAACAGATGAGGCTGGGACCATTCATGAGATCACAACCCTTTACAGACGTGAAGCCATTAGAAGTCCTTATCTCTCAGTATTAAAACAAGTAAATTACTCTTTCCAATCTGCTACATGTTTAAAATCTTTTTAAATGTTCGGAAGAAAAACAGATATCCTCTTCTCAGTTTAAGAAACCATTTACACCAGGCCAAAGTCAGGTTGCTAAAAGCAATGAACAATGTCATATTCTTTGAGCACTGATAAGAGAGGGACCAGAAGAGTGACTGAGAAACTTGGTGGCCAAGACGAGTATTTTTATAATTGAGAGACAGAGCTCATCAGGATCTAACACAGACACCCAAAAAGAGATGACAAGACACATTTTCCTCTGATTTTCTCTTTGATGGTGGAGCATGAAAGAAATAACAGATTTCCTGCAGGAAACAGAAGACAAATGACATCAATAGCCGCTCTGTGTGACCCAGAGGAATCCAATTTTTTAAAGACAGACTGGGCAACAGCTGGCAGCAGAAAAAGCAGAAAGTAGCTGCAAAGAGCTGCCATGGTCCACAATTCCTTACCCACAATTCCAGAATCCCCAAAGTTCTGAAAATCAAAAGTATGCAAGTTCAGTTAAAAACTCGAATAGTGACAACACCAGACTTAAACTCTTTTGAAGCCATGTTTCATAAGTTTCATTAGAAAAAAATATTGATGTTTGAATATAGGGTGCAGCTACTGGAGATGTTACATAATATATGTTATAGGCACTGATTAACTTCTTAAAATCTTGCTCCCATTTTACAGATGAGGAGGCTGAAGAAGAGAAAGGTGACATAACTTGTGGAAGCTTACTCAGCTAACACACGCTAACAGTGGGCCCAGAGCATGAGAGTCAATAAAGGCTAATGGAACTGAGATTACTATTCACTCAGGGATACCACACACAAGCAATAATCAGAAAAAGTGAGTGCGGTGGGAAGACTATGACCTTCTGCAGTCATGAGGCATGTGGTTTGAATCTCAGCCCCGCCATTACATAAGCATGTGGCCACGAGAACAGGGCTTGAACTCTGATTTGTCACCTCCCCAAAGGAAAAGAGGGTGACTGCCACTTACCTCACTGGACTGTGAGAAAAGCACTACATTACTTTTTAAAAATATATTCACGGTACACATATGCCAAGTGCTATCCATGTTTCACTTAATTCTCCAGAAATCCGGTAAAATTGATACTATTATTATTTACCTCGTTTTAGATATGAGGAAATTAAAGCTCAGAGAGCTGGAGTACTAGCAATGAGTTCTCTGCCCACTTCCCAGCTAGGGCTGCAGTCTAAACGAGGAAGAATGATGCTCATAATATTTTTCCTGGATGGAAGGACTCTCTTCCCCAAGTAGGACAGGTACCTGGAAGGGTCTTTTCCGTTTAAATGTTCGTGTAACATTTTCCTGGCTTGTATTCATCATGATGATGTCAACCTTGAAACAGCAACTTATTCTCAGCTCAAACCAAGTTAAAATCATCTCCTGATGCTGAAATTTCCTGAACACGACCATGCATTCACATATTTGATGTTTGCAAAAATTACTACCTTGGGCTCAATTTTTAAAATATAAACAAAATAAGTTGTCGTGGAAGTTAATCAGTGTCACAGCTACAACTGGAAATCCTAGATTAGGTCAGCTATAAAACAAACATATGCCTTTTGTCTAATATAAAAGTTTTAGGAGACAGTACAATTATTACATTCTAAGACACCTGGTAAGTCCACAGTGCCCTGGCTCAGATGAAGTGACAGCTTTCAGTCCTGAATGGCTAATGAAAATGGGTGAGTTTGCGTAGGTTTTTGCTAAAGCAGGGAAGTGACTGATATATATCCACAAACTGTAACTCCAAGCAGACACCTCTTGTCTTTCTCTATCTCTGCGTCCACCTGAAGCCAACAGAGTAATTACATCAAGTAGGTCTCTGGGGCACCCTCAGGACACACACGCTTGTAAATTATTCTTCACTTCAGTTAGTGTACCCTTCATTTCTGACTGGTCCTCCTTCATGTCTTTGATGTTCTAATTTCCCTGACATTCTCACTAAGTTCCTTGAAGCTCTCATTAAGTTCCTTGAGCATCCTTGTAACCATTGTTTTGAACTCTGTATTTAGTAGTTTGCCTGCTTCCATTTCATTTAGTTCTTTTTCTGGAGATTTCTTCTGTTCTTTCATTTGCGACATGTTTCTTTGTCTCCACATTTTGGCTGCCTCCCTGTTTTTTTGTCTATGTATTAGGTAGAGCTGCTATGTCTTCTGAAATTGGTAGAGTGGCCTTGTATAGTAGGTGTCCTGTAGGACCCAGTGCCTCAGCCTCCCCAGTTACCCCTGTGTGGGCTATAGGTGCACCCCTGTGTGGGCTGTGTGCATCGTCCTGTTGTAGTTGAGCCTTAATTGCTGTTGGTGTCACTGGAGGAATTGACCCCCAGGCCAATTGGCTGTGAGGACCAGCTGTGACTACAGTGGGAGAGCTGCTGTACAGGAGACCCCTGTATGGAGCAGGACTTGCTTCAGTGGGGTTTTGGTGCTCACCGAGTCCATCCTGCGAATGTGTCACTTATAATGTGATAGAGTTGTAATCTGGCATGTTCTGAAGCTGTCCACAAGGTGCACGGACTTTGGGGCATTCTGGGAGGTGCAAAGTCAGCCACTCTTTGTGCCCTGCCTGGGGCCACTGGGCTCGAGCTACAGAGTGATCTGCAGATGGCTGCTACTTGTGTTGTGCTTAGAGGTGCCCAGGAGAGGCCAAGCTGGGAACCTTGGCAAGCTGCTGCTAGTGTTGGGCCTGAGGCCATTTATTGAGAGGTATGGGGCACACTGAGTCCCGATTGTTTGAGAGATTTTAGGAAAGTCTGAAGCCTGAGCCATGACAGGCCATACTTATGGAAAAGACACTGCAAATAGCTTGGGTGGGCCTGAAAATTGGGTGGGGCAGGGTCTCAGGGAATCACCAGGGTGGGGCAAACAGTGTGGGCCAGGTTGATGGACACTCAGATAGGGCACCTGCCAGTCAGCTCTGTGTGGGGGAGGTGCCAGCACTTTTGTCTGGGAGAAAGCTGCTCCCAAGTTCTTGCCCTGATGCCAGACAATTTAGTTCCTCCCTGTACGTCCCTGGATCCTTTCAAGCTGCTCCCCAGCACTGGAGCTCAGAGGGAGTGAGTCTGAGTAAGTTTGTGTGCTGGCCCGTTAAGAGCAACTGCCTATGTCTCTAGCAGCCTCCGTGTAACTCAGCCACAATCCCTGCTGGTTTTACAGCCCTACTTTACATGGGTTTTTCTTCTCAGCACTGGAACCCTGGTCTGATGGTTCTGGTGTAGGGCTGGGACTCCTTACTCCTCATGGGAGGCCTCCACAGCTGAGATATCGCTCCTGATTGAAAAAACACCACATGTGGGTGTGTAACGAGCCCGGCCAGCGCCTCCACCCCTCCTACCAGTCTCAATGTGCTTTCTTTTTTACTTCTCTAACTGTAGGACTTCCATTCAGCCAGATTTCAGGCGGTTCTGAAAGATGGTTGTTCTTTATTTTAGTTGTAATTTTGATGTGGTTGTGAGAGTATATGAGTACCAGCGTTCACTTACGCCACTATCTTTGTTCAGGCCTCTTGTTTATTTTTGAAGCCACTTTCTGCTTCTGAAACAACAACAACTATTGAGGGATGCTCCTTTTGTTGCTGTTGTTGTTGTTGTTTTCCTAGATGTTTCCTCAAATAAATTTTTATTTTTAAAAATGTAATAATGACCTTAAAATATATTTAGAATAAGGTAATGCTGATTGTCCAGGCAATTTCCAAAGAGAAGTTGTAGATATATCTGAGGAAAGACGGCATCCCTGAAAAAAAGTCTATAACCTATTTAGAAGGGAAAACGCTCATTGTGATGTATACATTTCTAGTTCATCTTTATATATATAGTTCATCTTTATTGATTTTTTTTTACAGAGAGGAAGGGAGAAGGATAGAGAGTTAGAAACATCGATGAGAGAGAATCATCGATCAGCTGCCTCCTGCACACCCCCAACCGGGGATGCGCCTGCAACCAAGGTACATGCCCTTGACCAGAATCAAACCTGGGACCCTTCAGTCCACAGGCTGACGCTCTATCCACTGACCCAAACCGGTTAGGGCTCTAGTTCATCTTTTTAATTGTATTCTTTTGTAGTTTTGCCTCACAAAAAGTCCATTTGATTGCAATATTAGAAATATCATTTTCAGTGTTATGATTTTCACACTCATTATAAAACTAGGAACAAGATATAAAGAGATTTCAAAATTATGACTATGTGCCTAAGTCTCCCTGTGTGTTAAAAACAGAATTAACGGCACTACTGCTAACAGGATGCTATTTTATTACTATAATCTTAAACACCTTTCTATACCACTTTCTGAGTTTGTATCTTAAAATCATAACCAATAACTGTTCGACACAAGAGAAAATAGGAAGAATAATAAACTTAGAATCAGGAGATTCATGCTGGGTCTCAGTTCTGTAAATTTGCTCACTCAAGTCAGTGAGTGACTTCTGGGGTCTCTGTCTCCCCATATAAAGTTTTGGTTCACACCCAGGCTCTACTCTAAGGGGGCTTACATACATTAACTTAATCATCACAAAGTCCCAGTGTAGTTAAATAAGTCAACCAGGGACTCACAGCCAGTGGTAGAACCCAGATTCAGCCCCCAAAATGTCATAAACCCAAATCTAGCATCACAGCATTAATAGCCCTCATGAACATTCGCCACCATCTAGGTATACCATTCCTGGGCTAGCCCTAACAACCACCAGGGTTGATGTAAGGTCCAAAGAGCCAGGTCAAGGTGTATATGCTTGAAAAATGTGAGCACTAGTTATTACTGTGCTTTTTCAGTAAACTTGAATACAGCTTTTGAAATAAAGTCTACAAAAATGATGAACTAGTAAGAATAAACTCAAATTGGCCCATGACCAGGAAAATGTGCTTTCTCCAGCATTCTTGCAATGAGGAATCTCTATCATCTAGCATTTGGCAGCCACAAGGTAACACCTGCCGTCAAATCTTCCCAAGCCAAAGCCATCCCTTCCATGCTCTGTGCAGCAGAACTTGGGAATTTCAGTGGAGGATCTGCCAAGATTTGAGCATATCTCAGGAGCCTCCTGAGGCCTGCGTGCTAGCCCTGCCTTCGGGGCTTCCTGCAACTCACCTCCTTGGGGAGAACAAATCGAGTTAAGTAAACCCAAGGCGTGGTTCATACTGTGAAGTCCTATGTCCAACTCATCTATCAAAAAATGAAGTTCTAGCCAACTCTTGAAATAAAGTTGGCAAAGAATGGAACACAATTAACCCCTCTGGTAATCTCAAGAGGCCAGGCCAGATTCAGGCATCATCTTGCTTGGTCCTCAGGCTAAATTCAAAGTATGGCTTTAGGAGGCCTGTTATTCTGACCCTACTGCCAACAGATTTTCATGTAGATGACATGATGACTAACTACTTCTACTAACAGACATGCAAAGGGGGTGGGGGGATTTTTAAAGCCCACTTATCATTATAATTCAAGGCTATTACGTGCCAAAGCACTATGCTGGGTATTCTTGCATGTTACCTCAGTTAATCCCAACCCACCTGTGAGGTAGGCACCACCATCCTGCCCCTCCTGCCACCATTTACAAACAGGAAAGCGGAAGCCCCCGGTCTGACCCACAGTCTCTCCCATAATTCTCATCCTCAGGTCTCACCTGGGGTCAGCTCCACAGAGAAGCTTTCCCAGGCCACCGAATCGGAAACAGCAAGTCCTCTCCCCACTTCCCGCACCCCCCCCCATCATGCTGTCTTGTTCAGTTTTATTCATAGCACTTGATATTATCTGAAGTGCTTATCTAATTTATTTATTGTAGAATGTCAGCTTCTAAGAGCAAGAGAACTTGTCTATCTGGTTCAAGGTTGCAGCCTCAATGCCAATTACAATACCTATCAAAGAATAGGCACCTAAGTATGGGAGGGAGGGAGGGAGGGAGGGAGGGAGGGAGGGAGGGAGGGAGGGAGGGGAGAGGTGCAGATGCCTCCATAAATTTTAGAAGGAGAAATGCTTATTTTAGGCATTAGAAAAATCTTGGTGACTAGAAATGATGTCAAAATCTGAGACATTACTGAAGAAAGTTGTGAAGTCGCCAGAAATTCAGAGGTGAAATAAGCACTATTATCTTTCTGTAAAAAACTGTTAATGCTGTCCTTTCAAATGTGGATAACTTAAAATTCCAGGGCCATTCAACCTTTCCAATACCTTCACTTTGTCACTGCTAACACTTAAAATCTCTGTAAATTGAAATATACGTCTGTTCTCTGGTTGGAAATTGCTTGTTGATTGATCTTCATTACTGTCCCTTCCCCAACACACACACACACACACACACACACACACACACACACACACACACCATCAGCCCTTCAAAAGCCTAAATTAACAGAGTTTCATGGTCCTAAGCAGCATTCTAAAATTGGAATTTGGCTGCCTGACCACACACACTGGCCCTGGAATCCAGCAAACATCTGGGTCAGTGAGTGTGAGAAAGTTCTGTGGTAACGATGAGAATTGAAATCCCAGGGGCAACAAGGTACAGGTGCCGTGCCTAGAAAGCTCGCCAACCAGATGGCAGGAGCCACAGCCCCATGGCCTCAGTGTGGGTTTTGGAAGCCCGGTGACATCACTGGCACATAAACACTTAGTGACGAACTCCTGAAGCAAACCTGGACTTGATTACAGTCTGCACGTGAACGTGGGTGACCAGAGGATCCTGTGCCAGCTGCTCAGAGGCTCGCCCAGGCTGAGGGCCTTCTCAGCCTGGTGAATGGGGAAGGCAGATTTAATTAAGTTTTACAACTTCCATTAATCTAGGATAGCGCCGTTTGGTATATTAAATTTTTGAAAGTTCAAGAGTTTGGTCCCTAATGGAAAGAGGTATTTGCTGGCTAGAAAGCTGTAATCCTTTTCACAGCCACTGAGATTTCATACTGTATTATTTACCAGTGTAAGCTCCACTCTCCCTCACAAATATGGCAGATGAAAGTCCAAAGCAAGTGAATTGCTGAGATCCAGGAAACAAGGAAAATGTTGGGAAAGAGTGGGGAGAAAAAAAAGAAGAAATCTTGGGTATCTTTTGTTTTGAATCAAGAAACACTAAAGTTCCTTTTGTTTAGAACTAACATGTATTGCTGTTGTTTTATTAACTGGTAAATATACATGCCTTGTAAAAAAAAATTTTTCAAACTAAATAAGAAAAGTACCCAGGAGAGTGCCAGAGCTTCGTCCATAAATGCAGGCGGGCGGCGGCAAACATTGTTAATTTCTTTGGGTGGTTGGGCCTAGCTAGGGCTTGCTTCTTTCTCTTGCTGATAAATGGATACCAACGGTCCTACTTACTGGCTCCTCCAA
>NW_005871096.1:3750430-3772685 GCF_000147115.1 Myotis lucifugus
CCTATACCTGGACCAAGTGGGATTTATTCTGGGGATGCAAGGATGCTACAATATCCGCAATTTAATAAATTTGATACACCACATAAACAAACTGAGAGATTAAAAAAACACATATAATCATATCCATTGATGCAGAAAATGCATTTGACAAAATCCAACACCCTTTCTTAACAAAAATTCTCAGCAAGGTGGGAATAGAAGGATCATACCTCAACATGACAAAAGCCATATATGACAAACTTACAGCTAACATCATACTCAATGAGCAAAAACTAAAACCATTTCCCCTAGGAACAGGAACAAGACAGGGATGCTCAGTTTCACCACTCCTGTTCAACATAGTACTAGAAGTGCTAGCCATAGTGGTCAAACAAGAAGAAGAAATAAAAAGCATCCAAATTGGAAAAGAAGAAGTAAAACTGTCATTATTCACAAACGACATGATATTGTACATAGAAAATCCCAAAGACTCCATCAAAAAACTACTAGACTTAATAAATGAATGCAGCAATGTAGCAGGATACAAAATTAACACTCGTAAGTCAAGGCCCCACTGTATTGGTTAAATCCTTAGAATGGGACGTGGCACATAATAAAGAAGTCAGCCCTGACCGGTTTGGCTCAGTGGATAGAGCGTCGGCCTGCGGACTCGAGGGTCCCCGGTTCGATTCCGGTCAAGGGCATGTACCTTGGTTGCGGGCACATCCCTGGTGGGGAGTGTGCAGGAGGCAGCTGATCGATGTTTCTCTCTCATCGATGTTTCTAACTCTCCATCCCTCTCCCTTCCTCTCTGTAAAAAATCAATAAAATATATTTAAAAAAAAGAAGTCAGTGAACAGCACTATCAGCTGCCCAGCGTGATGCTGCGTGCCTCTGTAGCATCATATTTAGGAGATGCCCCAGTGATAGAAGTTTCCGTGTCCAATTCTCACACCGCAGTGAAGATTATAGCTTAGGTTTCAATATTATGACTAGAATTTTTTATTATCTTCTCTTGTCCCACATTTTGAAATTCACAGAGAACATTTGTTCATTGGAGCTCACATCAATGATTTGTAGGAGACAAATCAGGTGTAACGCTCCTTCGCGAGACAAGGAGCTTGTGGGTGTAAAGAAGTGAGTGAATTACTCAAGACCACCCAGCAAGTGAGCTTGAAGTCATACCTTGATCCGGCTATGCGCTCATTTGACAAATCTTTACTAGGTCAGCATGTAGCACCAGACTCTGTGCTGGGCACTGGGAACGTAAAGGTTCATAAAATACACTCAAAGAACTCCCAATCTAGCGGGTAGGCAGCTACTAATTTTTGTCAAATAACCATGTGGTGTTCCAAGCATAACAACAGGCATGTACACAGATGCAATACCAGACATGGAGACAAAGGGAGCCAGGACTAACTGGAGCCACAGAGGCATCGAAGAGCCGACGATGTTTCCGGAATCTGTCCTCCAAAGCGGAAGACAGCTCACACGGGCAAGGGTGGGTTCAGACCTCTAGTTCCCAGTCCTGTTCTTTTTCTCCTGCAGCATGCTACTTCATAAACCCAAAGAATTTAGGTCACTTATGCCAGAAAAAATAAAAAAGCATGTACACATTATTGCCACCAAATTTCTCTTCAAGGAGAGAAGGGGGTCAAAGGAGGGGATGGGAACCTTAGAGAACATTTCACCACAACTGGATGTTTAAAAAAAAATAGATATCAGGTCACCTTCCAGTGATAAACCCTCAAGCCACATGATTGACATTCTCCACATTGCTCTAGAAAGCACTAAACGACAAAAATAAATATGTTCTACAATATCAATAAAACAGACATTAATCCCTCTCTATTTTCAGGAAGGTATTATAAATTTGATATGTTAACTGTGATAACTTTATTATTTATGTTTATCATCATTATTAATGGCAGCTAGCATTTCTTGAACACTCACTATATGCTAGGCTGAAGCCTTTATATGTATCATCTCCATCATCACATCTCTATGAGGCAGGTATCATGCTATCCCGACTATATATATATGGGGGAAGTGAGGTTGAGAGAGTAAATAACTGTATGTGGCAGGACTGAGACTCAAACTGAGTTTTCATTCCAAATCCCATGTTCCTGACCACTCTATTATGTTCACTTTCCTATTTATCTATGACATTTTCTTTTTTGTTCCCCTTGGGAATTCTGTGAGTGCAATAAGTAAACAACCCACTTTAAAAGCAATAAACAAGGTTGTTCTTTATATATTGAAAACAAGTTGTAAACTTAAAGTTCCTTTAAAGCACACACTTATAAAACCTTATCATCGTGGCTGGCTGACATCTGAATTTGAAATTGGCACCCTTTATTGCATGTCATACTCCTGAAATTGGACAATCAGGACCAACATCAAACAAAGGCTTCTGCGATGATTAGTTGACACGGCAACATAATGAATAATTTTACATTGGGTTCCAGGTCCCACATAATTTATATTCATAACAAAAATGGCACTCGACCAGTATCTGTCACAGGGATTTATAGTCCTGGCTGTGGCCAAGTCAAAGCACATTAGCCTAGTGTGTCTAAACATCTGACTCTAATCAGTACAGTGAGGATCAAGTCAGGCATTAGAGGCTTCTATTTCACTGAGTGTGGGAAGTTGAGAGGAAAGCTCTTTGGGAGAGGGGGCGGGGGGGAGTTAGTGTCTTCTTAAAATTTAGGATCCTCCACTGTCAGTAGTATGTGAGTTGTCTCTTCCTCCCATCTCCTTTCCTCACGCTGAGGACTCAGCTGCGCCCAGGGTTGTCAGCCAAGGTCAGGCAGGAGATAGAGGAGAAGATAGTGTGGGAGTCTGTCAGCCATCAGTGCTTTTCATACTATTCATTGTTCTATATAATGACACACACACCCTCTTCCTGCACCCCCATCCTGTTAATATGAATTATAGAGGATTGTTCAGTTTTTTTATTTACTCCCAGATATTTTGGGGAAGGAGTTATAATAAATCTGTAATCTAATCTTTCCTCATATAAACATAAAGACCTGAAGTTTAAACTAAATGTATTTATTACCCTCTAATGATATTTCCCACTCTACCAAGAAGGAGGGAGGCATGCCCCCGCCCCCCCCCCCGACCCCCCCGCCGGCCCCTTGCCTTCAACCCTGCACCAGCTCTCGCTGGTCTATTAATCCTCAGTCATCAATCTCCTCCTCAACCACTTCCTTTTTATAAACCACAGCAACCTCTGCTAGTCTTTTTTTTTAACCCATTTATCCTCATCTGATGTGAGGTCAGTTTTCCATTATGTGGAACTGATCTGGACATTAACCACTCACAACACAAATCACAACCACGCTGCATAAATACAACCACAAGTTCACATGGCATAAGATGCCAATGTCTCATCGTTTCTCCTGATGTTTACATCACTGCTATTTTCTTAAAAGTTAAACTGTAGAGAACATCTTCATGACTCCACAAGACTCCCAACCATACGGCCAGATAACCTCTTGGAAGTCACCTTACAACACGCAAAAGCTCTGTTTTGTTTTTTGTTTGGTTGGTTTTTACTTAAGTCTACGTGCTGATGCTACATAAAATAAAATGGTTCTTTAGATTTATAAGACAAAGCAGACTCATCAGAAAATGTCATCAGGGAAAATTTAGACAACTTAGCGATCAGTATGTAAAGGAAGGAGAAGGGAATTTCACATTTATCAAGCACCAGATACTATCATGTACATTATTTTAATTCATCTCAGAGGTGGTAAGCAAGCTCATCCTCAAAAAACCTTTAGGGTAGGTATGAGGAGCTCCAAACTCGAGGCCCCAGGTTCAGTAACTTATACAGGTTACAAAGCTGGTAATCTCAGTGTTGTACTGAACTTTTTAAAACTTATTGTATTGAAAGTATTACAGATATCCCCATTTTTCCCCCACTGACCCTCTTCACCCTGCTCTTGCCCCCTCCCCAGGCCTTCACCACACTATTCTCTGTGTCCAAGGGTTATGCATATATGCATATAAATTCTTTGGTTAATCTCTCCCACCACCCTGTCTCCTTCCCTCTGAGATTCGTCAGTCTATTCTATGCTTCCCTGTTGTTAAGTTTATTTTGTTCTTTAGATTCCACATATAAGTGTGAACTTTTTTTTTTAAATCCAGAGTCAACTATACCACATTGGTCCCCAAGATGAATACCTTCTCTTTCAATGTTTTTCTCTTAACACAGTAGAACCTTCTTGCTATCTGTTTGGCCAGAAGGCAAAGGCCAAGTGTACTTGAAGCCAGAAGAATGTGTTTCAATCCTGGCTCTGTCCTCACTCCTCCCTAGCCTCTTGGTCAACTCATTTAACCTCTTTAATGCTCATTTCTCCATTTACGGAGCACTATTCTAGTATGTGACAGTGTTAGACTATAATCCAAAAAAGTTTTCCCTTTTCCAATGTGTGTGTCTTTCTCCTACACATGCATACGTACAGAACTGACCCAATTACCATATTCTTTTTTTAAATACTGCCCTACATATTAATACTTTAGAGTTTCCCATTTTACCTCTGTTTCCCTCTATGACTATAAAACCTCAAATCACTTAGTATCCTTAAATAACCTCTATGGATCCTGGGATTCTCTAAATGTCTTCAAACCTAAAAAGTGAAGGAAAAATGTGGGTTGAGATAGGCACTGCAGCACCTAGAACAACAGCTGTGGGATATCTTCAGTACATGATTATATTTCATGTATTAATATCCTCTAATTTCCAACGGGACCTCTCTTGGACACAGTTAAAAATATTTGGCTACATGGGGCAGGAGGAAGACTAAGCTCCAGATGAAATCTTCAGTTTTTACCTAATAAATCCCTGCTCAACTGCACTGACTCCCATATGTAACCGTGCGGAAAGCTGGGCATCACAGCCTCAAAGCAGAAGAAAACACTTTTTTAAAAGAATTTAAATTGGATATAGTTAATAACCTCTGCTAATGGGGTTGGCGTTCTAAAAGGCATATTCTCTGCGATCTATTTTTTTAATTGTTTGTTTGTTTGATTTTTCAAGCATTTCACCCTGTGTCAGGCCACCCTTTCTTTCTCTGGGAGCTGAGCTCATTGGCAGGTGGTGGACCACAGGAGTGGGTGGTGAACGTGTCAGCCAGGCAATGAATGGCATTGCAGCCAAACCAGGGAGAGAGGAGGAAGTGAGGTTTGAAAGTCTCCTCAACTTTCAAGGCAACTCCCTGAGCAAATGCAAAACAGTAACATAGTGACTTCTGGCTGATAAGTTTTGATGATCATTTTGGCCATAATGAGTTAGAGTACCATGCAAGCAAAGGGTTTTGTGCAAGTTCTTATCTCCCTATGACAGTAATTTAAAAAAATAGGCTCTGGAACCAGATTACCTGGGTCCACATCCCAGCCTGACTATGTCCTAGATACAGCTGTAAGCTCAGGCCACTCAACTCTGTGTACTTCAGAGCGGGGTTCTGGGGATTAAGTGAATGAATATGTAGAAAGTTTATGGAAGAGTGTTTGGTACATAGAGAAGGCTCAGTAAATGTTAACTATTACCATTCCATATTATCATCATTATAATTATTGTGTATTGTTAAATATTCCCTGGGTGACAATCAAGTTCAGAACATTTTAACTTTGAGTTTTAAAAATATATGCTCATACGTAAAAGTTCCCTCAATGAATATCCAACTGGAAAGGAAAAGATAAGAAGCAGATATGTCAGATTGGCTAATTCCATATAGCTATAAACTGAAATAGTCGATGGAAGCGGAGCAATAGAGAGGAAAATGTCATTTGTAATCCTGGGATGGCACAGAGTGGAGAGATAGGATCCCCAGGTTCCAGGTTATGTGGCTTTGACGAGTCCTTTAACTTTGAGGAACAGTGTCCTTTCACATCTGTAAAAAGTACCTGCTGTTTATTCTACCTGGAACATTCCCTCCATTTCCTCCACCCTCTTTCACCAGATATGCAGATCTTATTTAAATCTCTGAGCCTCTGACCCTCCTTGATCCCAAAGGTTAGAAAAGGTCGCCATGCTGCACAATCACATAGCATTTCTACACCATATCCAAGTGCCTATATCTGTACATGGCACATAGCTGACTCTCGATAAATACAGGATGGATGGATGGATGGATGGATGGATGGATGGATGGATGAGATAATAATGTATATTTTCTTCCATTTTAAGACCAAGTGACACACCTAGGAGAAAATGCACACTGTAAAGATGTCTTATAAATGTAGGCTAATACTCAATGGTTGAATTTGAGAAGACTGAGAGTCTTAAATGGAGTCTAACAGAAGGGAAAAGAAACAACCTAAAGGTTTCAAAGAATTTCTTGGGCTGTTTAAACATCTACAAACACAACAGGTAGACTAAAGAATGGGGTTAATTGTCTGACCTCAGGATCAGGACAGGATCAGGACAGGGTCAGGACAGGAAGAAGCAACGACCAGGAAAACAGATGGAAAGATAAGGTAATACCATTGTCCCAACAAGATAGGGGCTGTGGTACAGGGGAGTCAATTAAAGCAAAGGCCAAGTGGCCTCATACACAGACAGCTAAGAGTCTGGATCACATTGAGGGTGTCTGTGAACTTGAAAAAAATTATATTTTATTTAACTAAATCTAACTGAAATTCAACATTTCTTCTAATTAATAAACCATAGTAATATTAGCAGAATCTGTGACTTTGTCACCAAAGGAAATCAGATTTTTTCTGTCCCATTACAATTGTAGATGTCAAAAACATCTTTTATTGTCATCAATATTTTAAAATTATGGTAGTTCTGAGACCCAACACTGAATCTTGTCATCTAATTTGTGTCTTTTAAAAGAAATACATATATAGCTATATCATCAATTTAATATTTTCACAACTTATTCCAACATTATGGGCTTTCTTTGTAATACTATGTACCTTATGTGATACATATTTTGAGAGAAGATCCATAGACTTCACCAGACAGTCAAAGGGGTCCGGGCCACAAAACAGGTTAAGGGACCTTGGCTATAAGAAGGTTCCAACAGAGCAGAGAAAAACCAATAGTATTTTTTAGTGTCTGTGATCCAACAGAAAGGTGATAGTAATTCCTTTAAATTTTACAGCAAGGATGGAAATAATCAGCAGAACTGATCACTAACCCAGGGATGAGCTGACTAATGCCAGAAGACGGGCTAATGAACCCACTGTGTAGCAGAAATAAAGCACATGACTCAACCCCAATTTGTCTGGGGCTCAAATACTTCTCCCCAACTCCAGAGGACAAGGGAGGGGGCTGATGCATTGACTCCACGGTGGAGGGGCGCTGCTTTGCAGGGACTACAAGGAGTCCTGTTTTCCACCACGTCTCATTGAAGTGCAGAGCTATCACATCCAGGTCGAGATGTAAAGTGGTTTGAGGGCAGATTCTTCAGGGGAAGGCAAAGAAGGACCATTGATAAAAACATCAGTCATGGGAGCAGGAAGAAATCATTCTTTCCTACAGCACCAATAGCACAGGCCCCAAAGGTAGAGCAGAAGTAAACTGAGATTAGAGCAAATCTTCACGGAACCAAAGAAGCTATACTGAAGAATGGGAAGGCTGAACTAACCTAGAAGAGAGAGCAGGATCAAACATTGTGTAAGACACAATCTACAGGCCCTAGAAATCATACACAGAGCCTCCTGGGAAGGTATACAGGTATCTGCGGGGCCTTGAATCACCATCTCCCTTCTTTCTGGAAAGAAATACAATGAAAATGTATCCAACCTCTCAGCTGATCCACCAAAATTAGCCTTAAAAAAACACCATTGATTTTTTTCTGTGATTTCATTCAGAATCTGATGGGTTTTTTTCCAGTTTACATGAAAGGATTTTGGTAACATAAGATATAAAGCCCTTTTACGACCCCAATTTCAGGAATTCCTAACATAATACTCTTTCTTAGCTATTCTGAGGCAAATAAAGGATAAAGAAATAACTTTTAGGATTTTTTTCTTTCATTTTTTAAAGAACTGAAATCAGAATGATTACATTAAGGAAAAGGCTTTAATTAAATGGATCAGTGAAAAGTGAATAAAGTTGGCTATTACTCAACTCAGTCAACTTGTAACCTGAAAACTAATTCATCATTAGCCCTTTTGCTCGGTAAACACAGCAGTTTTCACATTACTTCAAATTATACAGCAGCTGTAAAATCTGGCAACATCACTGGAGTAAAAGAGCCAAGAATGGACTTCTAAAAGATTAATACAGTGTTACTGTATCGTGACATCATTTTTAGAAACCACCCATAAGTGAATTTCAACACAACTTCTGAATAAAGCTCGGACCAGCTTACAGCTATCAAATCATCACCCTTTCCCATTTAGGTATAACTGATAGCTTTTTAATGATAGCAAAGATGTCCAGATTTTTAAAAGATTAACCAAATCAGTCAATATTTACCCAATATCAAGTGATCACTGGTTATCACTGGATACATTTTCCAACTCACCTAAATGGCATATCATTCAAATTTGAGATGTCATAATGGAAATAGTCTACTGGCTGCATTAACCCTCTTGATATCCAACTCCCAGAGGAGCCTCAAGGAATGTTGTTTGCTGAATATTTCCTAGTGAGCTGACTCAGAATTCAAGCCACTGACATCAGGTGCTTATGAGTAATAATGAGTCAAATACAATTGCTTACAAACAAAAAATTTTTAATTTGGCATGAAAAAACAAGCCAAGCCCTGCAATCACTTCAGGAGTAAGAAGTCATATCATGGAATTTCAATACAAGTTTCCAAGCTTATGTAATAAGAAGTCTTGAAAGTGAAGCAAGCACACTTTCCCACACTGACCTGCACACAACCTACGCGCTAACCAACTCAGGGCTAGGAAATGTCATAAAATACTTTCAATCAGTATGCAGATGCCAACAAATTATCCTGGGTCATTGGTTCCCACAGCTAAAGGGCCTTAATTCCAAAACCACATTGTGGATCATCTTTGAAATTTATCAAAAACATTAGGACCAATTTAAGTCCAAGAAGATTTCAAGGCAATAGTTGTTGGGGCCAATAATTGTTCCATGTTGGAAGCTTACTCTTAGTAATAGTCCAACTGAACTCCCAAAAGTTCAAACCCTCACAGATGTGTCAGGAAAATGAGGATGTGATTTCAGAAACAATACCTGTTGATTTGACTACTCCTTCCGATTCCATGGAAGCACACAAGAAACAACTCTACTCAGTTCTACGGCTCATTCATTCCTTATATTCAGAACAAATAGACACGATACATTCGGCTGCAGGAGGAAGACTGGAAAACCCAACATTTTAAACATGAGGATGTGCCTATTTTAAAGGCCAGCAGGGAGGCTCTGGCTGTGAGAATTTGGACACATTTCTTGACTTTTCTGTGTTAGTTTCCTCATTTCTGAAATGGATAGTCATAGGAATTGTGAAGCTTGTGATAAGCGTGAAAGTGTGCATGGTAGAGTCATGTTATATTTGCATTAAATTAGAGAAATACAATAATACAGATTCCAATAATAAAGATATATTTGCATTAAATTAGAGAAATCCAATAATACAAAAGGAGTGCCCATGAGGATTTCTCAGGATGAGCCTTTTACTGCCAGCATTAAAATGAGTCACCTTTTTAAAAAATATGCAAATCCACTATTAATTCATTCAACTAATTGTACTGACCACCATTTTAGGCTGTGTAATGCATTCAGGAACAAAAGCAAAAAAGACCTTGGAATCAACTGAGGAAGGATGGATATTAAGGCATTTTAAGGACAATTTTCACTACATTCTTCACCTTATATACTGACTTTAAGTTTAAAACCTACTACCTGTGTAAGATGGGACTTGAAAGTAAATTTAAAATATCACAGGTGCTTAAGGACATCACAGATATTTAACAAGCATTAGCCAGTGTAATTATTCTTCGTATGCCATCACTAGGAAAATAAAGGTGCATTTGATCACTTCCGGTACATCAAATATTGTGGTAGTGGCCTTCATTTTTATGGTGTCTTCCAGTTTACTGTTTTCATATGCATTCTGCTGTCTGCTAAGACACATGTTTCTATTTTATTTAGAAGAAATTGAGGCTAGCCGGCTAAGTGACTTACATAGTAATATAACCAGTAAATACTAACAATTTAACCTCCAAAATTGCTCGAAGTATTTTTTAAAAGGAGGTTGGGGGATAAATGGCAGCTTTGACTAACATGAAAGTGGCTCAGTGACTATGGTATGTTCACTATAGCATCTAACCAGCATTGATATCCATGGTAGGAACTCCGATGAAAGGTCTAGCTGTGTTGTAAGCATCTAGAATACTGGTTCCTCTTATATCACTTGGGTTCACAGCCCAATCCACTGCTCACTAGCTGGATATCTATGGGCATGTTTCTGGCCAATGCCTGAATTTCCTCCTCTGAAAAGCAAGAAAAATAACACCAACCTAGTATGTTGCTGTGAGGATAAAATTAGTTAATACTTGAAAAGTGCTGAGAACACAGCCTACCCCCAAGCAGCACTTGATAAATTATAAAATGAAATGTTATATGTACACACACATGCATACACATGTACATACACACATTGTTAGCCGCTTTCATATACATTATTAATTCTCAAGATCATGCTGAGCAAAATACAATCTTATCTCAATTATCAAACTTGTTCCAAAGGCCCAAAGACACCATGTGGGCAGCTCAAGGTCACAGCCCATAAGTGACAGAGCATGGACAATTCTGTCTCACTGCAAAACCCTCGTCTTTCCACAGCTTTTCTGTTCTGAAGATTTCACAGGCTGATAGCTGCAAGAAAGTCAGATGTGTGTCTTTCTTCAAGCCGGCCATCTCTGTTCAACCTTCTCTGACCACACCAGCCCAGGGAGCCTTTTCTCTTCCTTAACTCCTTCAAGCACTCCCAGGCTAGTCCCCCCACCCCCTGTCCACCTGCCCTTAGTTCACTTCATTGCCGTCTACAAATAAATCCGCTGGGAACCCATTCCTCAACCATGCAACCTGGCATTTTGTGCACCAGTTACAGACAAGACACTAAGTGAGGGAAGGTATGAAATGAAACCAGGCCAATAGATTCATAAATACTTCCTGTCTGCATTGTTTCCAGGAATGTGTTTTAGTGACACCTACAAAAACTAAGCCCAGCAATAGGCACTTAGCTGATCTGTTGAGTGACAAATTGAAATATTAAAAACACTAGTAGCCCGGAGTTTGAATCACAAGAACCTGGGAAAGTAGCTGCCATTGGCTAATGGCTTTAAATACTCAAATATTCAAGTCTAGACTGGGGCTGTTTGGTTTTGTCTCCTTTTGTTTTTCTTAGCCTGGCACCTTCCTCAGAGGGCACCATAGGCCAAAGGACAACACTGGTATCACTCACCTATGGACACTGACCGCCCCTCCAGGACTCCTGGTGTGGAGGATAAGGACCACAGGAAGTACCCAGTGTGGAGTCCAAACTCAAAAAGGTGTCTCTTCTTTTTACTTAAATCCCAAGAACCAGCACAAAGACCAGCAGAAAGCCTCATCATTAGAAAGCCGGAGGGACCCATTACCATGAACGTGGGGCTGGGCTCCACTGAAGGATCCTAGAGCCACCAGGCACATAGACCTGATATATGAGACCCGTAGGAGACCTTGGAAGAGCCAACAGGATAGTCACTTATGCCCATACTCTCAAACTGCCAAGAATGCCCATGACTTATGAATAAATGTCAGCAACTCTTAATCATATTTCCTGAAGCATGGTAACTTTGGGAGAATCTTTTCATTGAAACATAAAATCGCATCCTTGCTGGGATCTTTTATGATGAATATATATATGCTGCCTCAGTTCACTTGAATAATGATTACCCTACACACCAAAGCAAGGTATGATTATCCAGTATTTTGCTGCAATCATTTTTTATATCAAAAATCTTGTGTCTTTAGCGTGTTACACTGTAATCCGGTGTTGGACTCTGTTAGGGTGAGGCTTCAGGGAATCTAAGTCACAAAACAAAATCCTTGACATTTCAATAATTTTTCTCAATAATATCCAAACGCTTGAATAAGAGGGAAATCAATTACTGAGAGCTTTCGTCCCCAGGTACCTTCTCTTTGTGCACATAAGCCTGACCTTCCCATTCACTGTGAAATATTTTCCTGTGTTCAGCCTTCCAAGTGCAGTGAAGTAAAAGTCAAGCTTCTGATAGCATCACACAGCAGTGCCAGATAATTTACCGAGTAAAAATGAAAGTCATCAACTAAAAAAGCTACCAGAGCACACAGCCAAATTCCAAAAGTAGACTGTACATAAACTATAAATCAAGTAATATTCTTTGCCCAGACTCAGAACAGGACTATAAAGTAGCTTTTATAATGTCAATTAATTATGTTTCTATAAGACAGAAGCAATGGATTTGGTCCCAGAAGAATTTGCTTCAACCATCCTCCTGAAAGGCAGATACTAAAGCTACTAAGAAGAAAGCACGAGTGATTGATGGAGGCTCCATTACATCAGAAAGCTCTCTCTTTTTAAAAAAAAAATCCAGAAACATTATTTATAGAGGCAAAGTGAAACAAATTGCTCCCTTGATACACGTCAAGACGATCTAAACAGGCTAGAACATTCCATCCCGAGAACCTTCAATGCAGTCTTTCTCATTTCATCTCTCCTCAGACTTACTAGTAGTTCCACAATCGCTTTCTGTATTAAATGATCACTGTTTCATTTTTAGCGCTGTATCATTTTCAAAAGTTCAATCACCATAGACAATAAACATCGAATCTATTTAGCGAGCTTTTATTGAACAGCTGCTATGTACAAGGTATCAGGTGAGGCTTTCGGGGTGGTAGGCTGCAAAGATAAGTCAGACACTTCCTGCACTCACCTGGTTCCGAGGAAGACAAATTGGAGGAGTGCATTATAAGTCAGGCTGCACAATGAAATGGAGAAGAGACAATGGTTTCTGAAAAAGAAATTTTTTAGTTGCACACAAGGACCATCCCATATTTCATTGTCTAAATGATATCCCTGCCTTAGAAAATAATTTGCCTCAATATTCAGAGGTTTTAGGAGTCACCTGAATGACATTTAACAGAGTCATCTGACTTTACAACTAAAAGAGCAAGGGCAAAATTATCCTAATGTATTATAGGTAAAATTTTAATTGTTAATTAAAATGTTAATGAACTAGGACAGTTTTTTGTTTTGTTTTGTTTTTTTGGAAAAAAATTGAAACCACTTCATAGAAATATTGAGAAAAAAATACAACCAATACACTATGCTTTCTCCCTGGCTTTCAAGTATTTAGTAAGAACACATCTGGATAATCTGGTAAAGAAAACAGATTCATACCCCAAGAAAGTTAAAAAATAATAGACTCAAAATAAACACACATATAAAAAATGTGTTAAAGAAACAAACACTAAAGATTATACAAGTAAAATGAAAATCAAGAAAATAAATAAATCAAGGCTTACATTATGTACTTGATATATGATAGTTCAATAAATATTTATTAAAGGGATCAAAGGAACAAAGGAATGAAGAAAAGAATGAATAGACAAACATACCCAGGAATCACTTATTTGACCATTGCCTCCATATGCAATATTGGTTTCTCAAATTCTGATCATGGCTTTTTAAAAAGCAGATTCTCTGAGAGGGGCAGTACCAATGCATCCACCTTAACTGCTTTGATATCACTCC
Source organism: Myotis lucifugus (assembly GCF_000147115.1). NCBI lineage: Eukaryota > Metazoa > Chordata > Mammalia > Chiroptera > Vespertilionidae > Myotis > Myotis lucifugus. The sequence continues at coordinate 3,764,131 of NW_005871096.1, forward strand.
TTCCCAGGGGAAGGCAGGGAGAAGTACTACCTGTCATTGGTTTCTGGCTTTCCTGTCCAGATACCTGGTTGCACGGCTCGTATCTGGCCCCTCTGCAATTAGGCATCCTGTAGGACTTGCTTTGGTCAGTGACTCTTACTGGCAGAAAGTTACTTTCCTTTCCCAGTGTAAGGCTGACCATGGAAGGGGATATCACAGAGGAGCCCTTTGTCAGTCTGGATACCAACCCATATTGGATATATAGCGTGAGTGAGAAGAAACTTCCATTGTGCCAACCACTGAGAGCCTGGGGTTAATTGTTACTGAAGCATAATCTAGCTTATCCTGGCTCAGGCCCACACTATTAAACACCTAGAAACCATTCCCATCTCCCCTGTACCAATACTCCATATCCAACACTCCTTAGTTGCCCCAACACATTAAATCACAAATATTTAAAGTTAATTTATTTTATAATATTTCTTTAAAGTAAAGTATTTGGAGAGAGAGGGAGAGGATGAGAAGGGAGGGGAGGGGAAGGGAAGGGAAAGTAAGACAAAGTAAAGGGAAAGAGAGGAAATAAAAGAAAGGAAAGGAACCTTCCCCCATTCCATCTTTTCATCCAACAGAATTCATCACAAGTCTAACTTTTCTTCTCAGCAGTTGACAAGGGCATGGAATTAATGACTTTAACGAAGAATGCCATGGGAATTCAACATACAAGTAGGCCAAATGAAACGTATTGGATTGAAAAACATGCGATCAATGCAGAAGCTAGGTGGAAATTACAGGGTTACTACTGAGAGGAACTGAAAAAAACTCTGGTGGGTCCTTTAAAATAGAAAAAGCAACACAGTTCTTTACATCTTAAATTTCATGTTATAAATCAAGTAGGAAATTCCATCTCCCACCCTCACCCCAGGAGAAAATTCAGTAATAAAATGTCTAATAAGCAGTTGAGGCATTTTTACAGCATTCAGCTTATTATCCTAGATCTGATTCACTAGGCTTATTTATTTTTTGGACTTGCAAAATATTTAAGTCATGACAATTATGTGAAATCATCGATGTAAAATATTTCACCCTTATATAATTCCTACTCATTTCATTTCAACATTTGGATAGGTCTTTTTTTAATAAAACAAAAAGTGGGCTCTAAGAACAACTTCAGTACATTTCACTTTGAAATTTCTGTTGCAAATTTCAAGGTGTCAAGTATAATTTGTGTCTAATTTCTCACACGTTCACCCAAATATGTCCCAGAATTGACATTTTAGGATCAATTTTCTGTACCTCAATTTGTTTTATATTGGTATCTATTTTATAACCTAGCTGCAAAACACCAAGTCGTGTTTAAACTATATTCTAGGGCCTTTGGCATTATAAAATAATAATCATTTAAATTACTGTCAGTATACTACACTTCCTAAATAAACTACATTAGCAATCTGTTCTTCTCACGCAATGCATAATAGGAAAGATAGCACAGGATAGAAAAATGTCCTATATCCCAGCTTTGCTTTCAGTATGAATTGCCAAGTACATGTAATTCTTCAAACATTTCTCATGACAGGGTCTAATTTAAAATAGATATCTGCCATGACGTTCATCATAAACAAGCTGGAAAAAATTGACAGGGCACAATATGCATTTTATCCTTTCTGGAAAGTTGAACTACAGGGGTGGAAATTCTTTCAAGGTATCACATGAGCAGCTTAAGGATTTTCGGACACTCTCCCTGGACCTCAGCTTTCTCTCCTGTAAACTGACCTCTAAAGACCTTTTAAACATTGAAATTCCATTTCAGTGCCTATTGCTACTGGTTGTATTTTTGTTGTTTGTTTGTTTTTTAACATACAGAGTGATTTCACTTGTATATTTTCTTTTCCTTTCTCAAGTATTCAAAGACAGTATAGGGTAGCTATTAGTGGCTCAGCCTTGGTCTAAATCAGTGGTTCTCAACCTTGGCTGCACATTAGAATCACCTGGAATCTTTTTTAAATCCTGATTTCTGGGCCTCATCCTCCGGAAATTCTTTCTTTGTTATGGGGTGGGGCCACGACATTAGTAACAAAGAAACAGAATTTCCGGAGGATGAGGCCCAGAAATCAGGATTTTAAAAAGATTCCCAGGTGATTCTAATGTACAGCCGAGGTTGAGAACCACTGGTCTAAATCTTGGTTTTATTACTTATCAACTAAGACCTTAGGAAAGTTAATCTCTCTGATCTTCAATTATCTCCGCAAAAAAAATGGAAATGAAAATCATACCCACCTCATTGGATAATTAAGAGTAAAATTAACTGAGTAACATACATGAAGTCTTGCTTCCCACCAGGATGGGCACATACACAATAAGCATTCATTAACCATTAGCCAATATTCTTACGATAATTACCTCTTTTCTTGAAAGGTATGTCTAGAACCTACCACATTTGATCAACTACATGAAGATCTTGTATTAGGGAGTGCTGCCTCTATCAACCATTTATTTTTTTAATTGAACACATCTCCACTTCTTCTATCTCCTCACTTCTCAGCATGTTTCAGGCAAATCATGTTGTTTCTTCTCCTAAATTCCCTCCCTTCTCCCCTACCCCTTCATCATCTCTATTTTATGGGGGAGGGGTCACTTATATGCCCCACTGAGCAGTCTTAATATAAGAAACAAGCAAATAAATAAAGAATTCTATAGTGCTTGTAAAACAGCATGATTTGCAGAATAAACAAATGAGACAAAGTAATGAGACTGATTTGTACTACGCCTCCCATGAAAATCAACTTCCTTACTTTAGAATAACACCTCGTGTTTCTGCTTTCCCCTTTAAGCAGGCGAGGAGACAAAAGGCAAATTTTAAGTTATCTCTGCAAAGCTTAAGTAATATCACACGGTAGCATAGCAATGAGCACCCTGTGAATGCTCATTAGCTGAAATCTTTTTATAGAATTTTCCTTTTATGTTCTGGACACCATAAAACAAGCAGTTTCTAGATTTTGCCAAAATATAAAAAAGGAACCATCTTCCTGCGACACATATGATATTGTTATCCTCAGGTGAGGAGGCCAGAGAGAAGTGGGATTTTGTCTGTCAGCATCCCGCAGCCATGCCGTGCTTGGAATGGGGTGCTTGGGAAGAGAATACTTATTTCACACTCTTCTGTCCACCCTTCCCTAGAACACTCTGAAAGGGAACAGTGTGTCCTTTGGGATTGATTACCAGAGGCCTGTCAGGTAGGTCCCGCCAGACTCAGCCATCGGAGAAATATGCACAAAGCTACCTTGTGCAGAACCTCGGAACCGCTCAGATTTCAGTTCTGATGCAGAAAAGACACTCGCTGTTAGCATTTTCCCAGGGTCTCGGCCAAGCTTTTTCATTTTACCTGCTCACTCCCCTTGTGAGGAGCCAAGTTCCACTCCAAGCCTTTATAACGACTCAAAGAGATATGTGAGTTAGAACAAAACACCAAAAATATTGGTTCGAAATAAATAAAGCGGCAATGTCGTTAACCCATGACGCTCAGTTGGATGATGGAAAAGTACAGACATTGATGAGACGTCCGTTCCTGCTGCTGTAAAGCCCTTGCACATTGTTGCCTACATCTGCCAGGGTCGCCTTGCTCATGACCACTCTGAGTAAATGAGACAAAGGGATGAATCCAAAGTTCTTGGATGCTTTTTAAACTTCTTCAAGTATCTGTTACACAAGAACAGCCCCCAGTGAATCTGGCATAGGGGCATGGGTTTGTATCTTAAAATTTACTTTTCTTTTTTACTACTGTTAGTCCTGCTGTTGTTAAAGAGCAGAGATTACTCTGATTATTAGAATAAATTATATTGCCAAAGAGTCCTTTCAGCTCTCGACACACACAAAGTTATCACAGTCCTTTCATGTATACAGAGGTGATTTAGAGTAACTGCTTCCATTTTAATCTCCTAAATAATTTCAGTAAGTTGAATGTCCAGAAAGCTAAGTATTACCAGAAAATACTAAGTGTAAATCCATATAAGATGTTCTGAGAAAGGCTCTGGGAAGGAGATTAATAATCTTTACCCCTTAGGAGGCTTTCAACTACAAATGAAACAAACAAGTAAACAAACCCACTTCACACAAGAATATATTATATTTGCACCATAAAAAGCCCAGAATGGGTGGGCTCCAGAGTTGGATGATTCCATAGCTCAGAAAGTACTGGCTTCTTTCTCTGACTGGTAGCAAAAGGCTGCAGTGGTTCCTACAGACACAGCAATGAGCAGAGGAAAAGGGCAACCTTCATGTCTTTCTTAGAGGTAAGGAAACCCTTCATAGAAGTCCCTCCAACTTTGGCCATGACCATGACTGAGTTTCCAGCCCATTCCTTAACCAATACCTGGCAAGGAGCATAGGGGCTGGACATGAGGGAGTCAACCACAGTGACCATGATGGGGTGAATCGGATGTCAGAGAGTCAACCACAATAACCATTTTACCAAAAACATACCTGTCCTCCTAGAGCTTGCTTTCTAAAAATGTCCTGGTGCAGGTGAACAACAAAGCCAGACACAGGACAAAAAACCCCACACAAGTCAATCACGAAACAAACAATATAGCAACCTACTATCCCTGCAGAGGGTTAAGTCCATTTTGTTGGCCTGGCAAGGACATGAACTCAGCACATTTAAATAGGTCAGCAGCAAATGTTGCTTTCCCCAGCCAATGACGCATATAAAGAAGAGAGTTTAAACAGAAATAGATACCTAGGTTTCAATTATGTGCATTGAACACATGTTCTTCAGGTTGATTTTGTTTTGTTTTTTAAACCTTGACAGGTCTAGGGATGGTACAGAAAGAAGATGAGAGATGTTGGGCAGAAGATGTGCCATTGATCACATCAAGATACGACTCACACAGGAAAAAATCCAAAATCTCCCCTTGACCTGTGAGATCCTACAGATCTGTGCCCATGACCTTTCTGAGGGGGTCTCACTGCCTCCACTCCCTCCAGTCAGGCTGCCTTCCTGTTCCCATTACGAGTGGGGCTCTTTTGCCAGGTGTTGCTATGGCTTTCTCCTTGGTTCCTTCCAGGTCTCTGCTAGATGTCACCTTCTCGGTGAGACCACCTTACATACACAGCATATTCCCATTCTAAATATTCACTATCTTGACTGCCATGCTTTCTTATTCTCCACAGCACTTATCACTGGCTGATATATATTTATTTCTCTTTTGGTCATCACACTCTAGAACAGCGGTTCTCAACCTGGGGGTCGAACGACCCTTTCACAGGGGTCACCTAAGACCATCAGAAAACACATATATAATTACATATTATTTTTGTGATTAATCACTATGCTTTAATGATGTTCAATTTGTAACAATGAAATTGGGGGTCACCACAACATGAGGAACTGTATTAAAGGGTCGAGGCATTAGGAAGGTTGAGAACCACTGCTCTAGGATATCTGTAATAATAAAAGCGTAATATGCTAATTAGACCAGACATCCTTCTGGACATCCTTCCAGACGACCTTCGGATGAAGCCAGGCCTGCGAGGGAAGCCCACGTCCCAGGTGCCTGCCGGCGGCTGGAGGGAAGCAAAGAAATAAAGACCTAGCCACCAAGAAGTACTTTAATAGACTAGCATACTAGTATTTTCCTTTCTTTCTTGAAGTGAAAAGTAAAAATAATTATACCACCCCTGTGTATATTCACTTCTACTAATCCGGGCTGATAAAGAAAAATCCATTTCCAAAGAACAAAATGCTATATAAAATTATTCTTCTCCAAGATAAGCTACAAGGAGTCAAATAAAATTATTTTTGCTAAATAATTTGATGCCCAACATTCATAAAACATAGACAAACTTTTTTCTCTTCCCTTTCTCGCTCTCTTTCTAAATGAGAAAGTAGTTTAGAAAGGCCTCCTGGCACTCCTTGTCTCACACTGACAGCTAACACTATCTTTAAGTGCCTTTGCAAGTCAGTTTCTCAGACATCTAGCAGTATGTCTTGTCCGTTTGTCCAGAGAAGTTGCAAAGCTGTTAACTCAAGTGTAATGGTTCCGTCTACACAGATTGTCAGGAGAACTCATGCTAGGACCTCTGACACGGACCTAGGCAGTGCCCTTGCTCGGAGCACTGCATATCAATGCCCCAACCTGCTCTAAGCCCTCAGATCCCTGCAGCTGCAAAGATGCTCACTGAATCATAGGCCCTGCCCGAAATACCTCCCAATTACAGAAGCAAGAGAAAGCTATTCAGGAGCTCTCCGACACATGTGATTTCCAGGGCAACATGGTGACTCATAATACAGTATCTTGAATTAAAGGTCACAGAAACCCCTACCATCCCAGATCGAGAAGAGCAGTAAATTCCTTGGCATTTTCGCCTCCACTACCAATCACAGGAAATCCAAAGATTTCTAAATACCAAGTCCCAGAGCACAGCTGCACGGCTTTTCCAGCTTGCGGAGTGTGATAGAGATTTTCAGATTAGGTTTAGTCCACAATAGGTCTTTATTCTGTACCTCCTATATGAAATTTAAGAATTTAACAGGTTCCAAGCCAATGAATATTTCATTCTCATTTCGTGGCATTATAAAAAGTCCTTTTCACTGGGAGGGTTTAAGTGTAACCCAAGAATCTCACTTCTGATGCTATCAGCAGGCCGCAATCAGGGTCCTATTGAAAGTGTTCATTCCTTAACGTAGCACAACAAGGGACTCGATGGTCCTCCCTGGGCAGTGCTCACAGGACTCAATCGCGAACTGTCAATAATACATAAAACAGGACCCATTTTGGCTAGTACACTTCAGAAACAGGAGGAAAATTCTTTATGTAGTTACATTAAAGCGACATGAACTACGTTTACAGAGACAAAGAATTTTGTCCCAAAAGCAAGGATGAAAAGTTGCCCTCAGATATAAAGTTTCTATGTAAACCCATATAGTTCAGACTTGAGGACATTTTATGTTATTCCAAAGCCGTTGTTATTTTTCCTAATGACATAGTAAAAATAGTGGCTGAGATCATCGAAAGGGTTCCATTTTATACATCTCCTAAAAATGAAAAAGTCTGAGCCAGATGATAAAAATACATTTTGAATAAAAGAAAGGTTATTTCTTCTTGTACAAGCATCTTTGGGTCTTTCCAATTTTACACTCACACATATAAAGGTTTAGATGACTAAGAAAGGGACCCATTTTTATAGGTTGACAAGGTCAAGATAAAAATGTGTTTTTCTTTTCGTTATATGGTTTTTCGTTATACAGTATTTATTATTAGGTAGTAAAGCTCCAAATGAAACAAAACTCTCATTTTCTTTTATTTCCAGCAAAGTTTTCAGCCATTCAGGCTCCTCATAAGACTAACTACTAGATATGAGTAAGAAACTAGAACATGCGTTTGTATAACTGGCCCAATCCTTCTCACAGGCATGTTTAAAGAGCTGCCTTTTAGGACCCTATAATACAGAAATCCTTTACCAAAGCGCACACCAAAACCACTTGCAACAATCCCACCATCTCTACTAATGTACTCTTTATTGCCAATGAGTGACATTCATGGGGAGCAGAGCACAATCATCATAATGTACTGCCCACAGCAGCCACCACCTTCTCATCCTCTACCAAAGGGAATCCTAACAGGGCACACTGCTCCTGGCCACTTCTCTCGGGTGGGGAGTGGGCACTACAGGAAAGCCAGAGCAGACTGGCAGCCGTCGAAGGGGGAGTCATCCTTTTCTGGCAACACTCAGCATTGCGATTATGAATGTACTATGTCGTCACACCCAACTTGCCTTTAATAAATTCAATATGTGCCTGACCAAAAAGGAAAGAGAGAAAAAGAACATTCTGAATAGTATGGACATTTTACTGGATTAGCATATGGCACTGGATGAGATTCAAAAAAGACTGCCCCCTCAATCAGGCGGAGTTCCCATAGGCCTTTCATCTCAGCATCAGTCCAGGAGTTAAAGATATGCATTTTTTTCTATGACATGACCCCAAATGAAAACTAGCTGCTCTGAGGCTGAAACAAGCAAACAGCATTCCTTGCTGTTCTTTAAATATACCAAGCAGCTGATACCTCAGGATCTTTGCACATGCCATTTGCTCTGTCTGGGAGGCTTTCCCCCAAAATATCTATATGGTCTACCCGGCTCAATTCCTCACTTTGTCTTGACATTAAAGTCACATTCTCAAATGAGTTCTCCTTTGAGCCTTCAATCTAAAATTTTATCAACCTCCCCCCCCCCCCGCCACCCCGCACCAACACATTATTTCTTCCTTCTCTGCTTTATTTTTACCCCATAGCACTTAAAACTATTTAATATAGTGTACTATACATTTGTTTATTTCTCTTGTTATCTCCCCTGACTAGATTGTAAGCTCTATGAGGGCAGGAAAAAAACACACCCAAAAAAATGTTAACTATCCTATCTAACAAAGACAGATTATGCAAATTGACCATCACTTCACAACAAAGATGGAAGCACCCACAGCCAATAAGAAGGGAATATGCAAATTGACACAACAAAGATGGTGGCGGCCGGGCCAGAGCAAAAGTGGAAGGCGGCTCTGGCCTGGAGCTAAGGCGGAAGGT
>NW_005871096.1:3772785-3804988 GCF_000147115.1 Myotis lucifugus
CGTGCATCGGGCCTCTAATCTATTGATAAGACAGTAATCTGCTCTAATTCTGGAAGAAAAACAGATATGCAAATCTTCTTTCAAGATAGCACATGGTTCTCATTCACAACATAAGACATTCTCAAAAGAACTTCAGAAATACATTTTTAAAAATAACTTTAGAGTTCAGAAGACTTACAAAAAGAGTTCCATATGCTTTCCCTAGCATTAATATGTTATCTAACCCTGGTGCATTTGTCAAAACTAAGAAATTAACATTGGTACAATACTGTAAACTAAACTACAGAGTTTATGAATACTTGCCAGTTTTCCACTAATGTTCTTAATATGTTTATTCATCATGACCCCTTAGTCTCCTCCAATCAGTGACAGCTTCCCTTGTTTCTCATTGATGCGGCACTTTTAAAAAGTACTTGGTCAGATATTTTGTAAAATGTCCCTCAACTTGGGTTTGTCTGATACTTCATTATGATTAATCTGGGGTACAGATTTTGGAGACGAATAACATGGAGATGAAGCGTCCTTCTCATTGCATAATATCAGAGGGCATAGAAGGTCAGCTATCACTATTACTAATGATTATTATTATTAATTATTTATTATTATTATTGCCATTGATGATGTTAACCTAGTGCTGCGGGGTTCCTCAACTGTAAAGCTACTGTTTTTCCCTTTTGATATCCTACTGGTTGAAAGTAAGTCATTGTGTCAGTCCACACCCAGGAGGACTTTTAACTACACATCATGGCTGTTCTATGTGCTGACTTTAGAACCTAATGCCTGCAAAATGCACCTCCACTTGCATGCACTCAGTCACCAAAGATGAGGCCTCTATAAAATGTGGGTGACATGCCAAAACCAAGGTCAATATGACTACTTCTGTGGACTAAATCAACATAGACTTTTTTTTCTTCTTAACATAATATGACCACACAAATGGAGAAAGTAGAGCATTTAAGGATTAAAATAGTTTCCCGATATGGCAAGATAAAACAGCGGCTGAGCTGAATCCCAGAATAATCCCTCATTCTGTATCCTTGGCAATGATCCAAACAATTTCTTGATTGTTGCAACTGGGCAATACCCTACGTTCTATTAATTGTGTGTAATCAAGAGCATTTATTTAACAGTATTGCAGAGAGAAAACAAAGTGTGTGATCAACACTGTTGATTTAAACCAAAGAACTTATATACTTACTAGAGGCCCGGTGCATGAAATTTGTGCATGGGTAGGGTCCCTAGGCCTGGCCGGTGATCAGGGCCAATCTGTGGGGCGACCAGCAGGGCAATCGGGGGGGCCCCCATTGGCACCCGCCTTGGTTAGCCTGACGCCGCCCACTCGCTGGCCCTGACCCCCGCCACCACCACCAGTCGCCTCCCTCTGTGGGGCGACCGGCAGGGTGATCAGGGATCCCCACTGGCACCTCCTTGGCTGGCCTGGGGTCTGCGGGCTGCCCCAGGCTCCTGCATTGAGCGTCTGCCCCCTGGTGGTCAGTGTGCATCATAATGACCGGTCATTCCACCAGTCATTCGCTGTTTGGTCGATTTGCATATTGGGCTTTTATTATATAGGCTATGCATAGCCCATGGACACTGGCAATAGGGTAGTGAAGACCTGGGAGGAGGGGGGAAGGGTCTGGGAGGAGAGGAGTAAAGGGGGAAATGGGAGATATCTATAATACTATCAACAATTACAAATATATATATTTTTTAAAACTATTGATTATCCCCAAGTTCTTACCATAATAGAATCTTCAATTTGTAGCTTAGGCACAGGGTTGGCCAGAATAAAGACCATATCCAAGCCACCCTGGGAGCCAGTTGTGGCCATTTGATCAAGTACCAGACAACAAAACATAAACAGAAGTTCTAAACTAGCACCTACAGCTAACCACACTGTCCCCCATGAGCTTAGAGTCCACTGAGAAGGAGAGGAGCCGACACCTACAGGTAATATTTACCCTAATTTTCAGATAAAGAAACCAAGGTTCAGAAATGTCAAGCAACCTGCTGAATTCCTAACTAGCCACGTGGAGAAGCTGAGGAAAGCCAGGTCTAATGGAAATGTTAAGGTTGTCCAATGAAATACAGGATACAAAGTTAGATTTGAATTTCAGATAAAGGGACATGGGGATATGAAAAATTGTGCTATTTATTCACAACTCAAATCTAACTGGGCGCCTTATATTTTTGTTTGCTAAATCTGGCAACCCTAGTCAGACTCCAGAGTGTGGGTACCTCGATACCATCTGACAGCCCATGGCATGATGACCACACACACCATGACATGACAGACCCCCCTACACATCTCATGCCCACTGCAGCTATGTGATGGCCTGAGTCGAACTAAGCAAGGATGCACTGATATAAGGAACAAGCAGCCACTAGTCAACAAAATGAAGGAAAACAGTATTCCTCAGCATCCCAGGGAGGCAGAGAGGCTGCCCAGCTGAGGAGCCTTCTGTCTCTGAGAGAAGCTGGGGGAGCAAAAATACATGGGGTCACCCACGCCCTGAAAGTAGTGAAGTGAGAGGCATATGGTAAAAAGTTGCTGAAAGGGTCACCGAAAGAGGACACCCAGGATTTAGGGGGAATAAGAATGTTGTTTGCTCTGTGGCTATTGTTACTTTTCTGTCTTTCTTACCAGTGTGGGGGGGGGGGGGTGAAGGAGGGAGAGAATCCCTAATGTTGGAGCTTCTTAAGGTGAGTCAAATCCTTATGGTTAATGCAAGGAAGCACCAAAATCTACCTTAGGTCTGAGGAGAAAGGCTGTAAGGAGTCTAAATGTGGGATTGGACATCTATTTTACGCAGATCAGAAGGGAAGGGGAAATCAGCACCTACTGACAATGATGTCTTGTATTTTTTGTAACAGTTCAGGATCAAAAGCCACAAAGCAGTGGTTTCCAGGACCAGCTGCCATGACTACAGCCTAGGAAGATCCCTTTAAAGCATGGCTGGGGGTAGGCCCAGGACTCTTTTTAAATTTCCCCAAAGATCCTGATGAGCACACAGGCTGGGAACTTCTGCTGTAGATGTTTTATCAGTTTTCTTTTTTTAAATATATTTTTATTGATTTCAGAGAGAAAGGGAGAGGGAGAGAGAGATAGAAACATCAATGATGAGAGAGAATCATTGATTGGCTGTCTCCTGCATGTCCCCCACTGGGGATGGAGCCCAGGCATGTGCCCTTGATTGGAATTGAACCTGGGACCCTTTAGTCCGCAGGCTGACGCTCTATCCACTGAGCAAAAACAGCTAGGGCTCCTTTTTACAGTATTGATAATCAAGTATTAAACATCAGGGGTTTTTAACAGCTTTATGGATGTATGATTTCCATACTAAAAAATTCACCCATTATATATACCTGATTCAGTAATTTTTAGGACATTTATTGAGTTTTGTGTAACCATCACCACAAACCAGTTTTAGGACATTTCCATCACCCCACAAAGCTTCCACATGCCCACTAGCAGTTAATCCCCACTCCCAACTCCAGCCCCAGACAACCACTGATGTATTTTCTGTCTCTATAGATCTGCCTTGCTGGACATCCTATATAATAAAAGGGTAATATGCAAATTGACCCTAATGGTGGAATGACCAGTCACTATGACGTGCACTGACCACCAGGGGGCAGACGATCAATGCAGGAGCTGCCCCCTGGTGGTCAGTGCGCTCCCACAGGGGAGCTCCACTCAGCCACAAGCCAGGCTGACTGACGGCTGGCAAGCACAGCGGCAGTGGCAGGAGCCTCCCCCACCTCCTCAGCAGCACTAAGATGTCCGACTATCAGCTTAGGCCCGCTCCAGCTGGAAGGTGGACATCCCCGGAGGGCTCCTGGGCTGCCAGAAGGATGTCTGCCAGCTTAGGCCCGATCCCCCGAGGAGCAGACCTAAGCAGGCAGGTGGACATCCCCAAGGGATCCCAGGCTGCGAGAGGGTGCAGGCCAGGCTGAGGGACCTCCCACCCCTGAGTGCACAAATTTTTGTGCACCGGGCTTCTATAAAAGGCATAATACAATGCATAGTCTTTTGCAACTGTTTTTTTTCCACTTAGTATGTTTTTGAGGTCCATCCATGTTGTAGCATGTATCATTAATTTACTCCTTATTTCTAAATAGTAGAGATTCCATTCCATGGATACACCACCTTTGTTTATCCACTTTCCAATTCATAGACACAGGCTGTTTCCACTTTGGGGCTATTATGAATGATGCTGCTATGAACAATCATGAACAAGTTTTTGTGTGAATATTTGTTTTTAATTCTATTCTGTAGATACCTAGGAGTAGAACTGCTGGGTCTATAGTTAAGTTTTTAAGAAACCGAGCATCAAATTTTAGTTGGCAAATAGTTGCCTAGAGTAGATTTCCAAGAGAATTCTCTTTTCTTACTCTGTCCATTACTTAGGCTCTCACTAAACACTAATATAGCTACTTCACAAAGCTGATAGGGATTTTCCCTCAAATGCAGAAAGGACCACACCTTCATCAAGAAATGGTCCCAGCAGAGGTACATGTGCAGAGGGCAGCTGCTTCTTTTGCTCTGTTTAATAAATAAGCCTGTAAGTGGAAGGAATTTCACTGTTATACATGACTGGCAAGTGGCCAGTCCTGGCTATTTAACAAAATGCTTGGGGGTAGGGGGGCTCACATGTTGATAATAAATAATTTTATTGGTCTATCTTTTTATTTTTTAATTTCTCAATGATATTATAGATGTGTATTTATAAATGTGTTTACAATATACTTCAAAATAGAAATTATATGAGTCCCTTTTAAATAAAAATATGTATATATACCTAGAAAATAGGTAAGTAGATTTCCATGTGATAGCAATTATGAACATTTTTCTTATTTGTACTTATCTGTAGTTTCTATCTATTTGTAATAAGACAAATAAAAATAAATTTTAAAAAGAATATAATATGCATGAATATTAATTTAATTCTTATCATGAATAACAATTTATGTCTCAGAAGTGCTCTATTCTATTTGCACCTTCTGATAGGCAATTCTTCATCACTTGCCAGAATTTAGGAAAAAAGGAGAGCCCACATAATCCAAAAGTCTTCTTTGGTCAAAAATCTGCAGCATCCACAACAGCACAGAGCTATAATAGCCATTTTAGCTTTTAAAAAAGGGAGTGCAATTTATTTTTCCTACAGTGTACACCAGAAAACCCACCCCTAAATTTGATGCACATCAGAAACCCCACCCCTTGAACTGACTGTCCCTTTCACACATCTTTGCTAAACAGCCACACTTTTCCAAAATGCTTAAGACTAGAACATTCTATGTCAGTGATCTCCCAGTGTTCCACATGATACCACATGTTTAAAATTGGATTTCAACATCTCCCCTCCCCATTTATATTCACCCCATTTTATTTCATCAAAAAGCAATTGCTAAAGAACAACAACAACAAACAGTAATTGCTTGGCTGGCCATTGTGTAAACATATCCAATTCAGAAAAAAGTCACAGCCAAGAAAACATTACTCACAGATTCTTGAATAATCAGAGCTAATAATGGGTCCTTACTATGTTTCAGACATTTCCCTTAATGCTTTTTATATACTAACTCATTTATTCCTCAAAACTACCCTTTGAGATAAGTGCTATTATCATCAGCATTTACTAGATAAGGACACTGCAGTTTGGAGAGGTTAAGGAACTTTCCCAAACTCTCCCAGCTACTAATGGTGAATCTGGAACTCCGACCTGGTGAATCGGCTCTCTGCCTGAGCACCTCATCCTCCCCTGCTGAATACGTGCTACTGATGCCCTATGGGGCAGGTGGTTTCTCCAGAAGGGCCACAGCCGTTCCAGTGTAGCAGCCTTTTCTGGAGGTCAGACGCTGAGTTCTAGATGACCAACTTGAAGCTGCAACCCAATGTCATATTGACAACTGGTTTGCCTACCAGTCTTTCTACAAAAATGGTGCTGGGCATCATTCTACATTTTAGTTCTTACTGATCAATGCGTCAATTCATCGACTACATTTCTTTTTTGACATTTATCTCCCCTTCTCGAAATCATGCTAGTCAAACTCACCCCGATAGCACGATTTCAGGGTTCAAGATGCCAAAAAAATTTTCATGGCCTCTTAAGGACCTTCCCCTACAACCTGTGCAGCTCTCCATTCAGCCCTGAGCCTGATGCTTGCAGGTGGCTCCAAAAATGTTGCATCACAAAGAAAAACTTAACAGGCTATTTGCTGGACCTTTTTATAGCTCTTCCTCACGAGAAAAAGGAAGTGAGATCCTAACTAACACTGGTCCACACGGGGCACCAAATCCATTCTTTTTTGAGCTCACTTCCTGGAAGCCAGCTACACAGTCTGCATTGCTCTTTTATACCTCATTACCCAGTTTTACAATGTTCCTTTCTGAAAAACAAATAAAGGCATTCTACCAAGTTCCCATGGTAATTTTTTGCTCTTCTTTCTGGAGTATTTCTTATGCACAGAACAAAAATGCATTATAACTCTCTAACATATTTATCCTAACATCCACAAGATAAACTTGGTAGTCATCACCCACAGAATCACGTTTTTAAAAAGTTTGTCACATGACCATAATTTCTGCATCACTCCAAAGATCAGGAAAAGGATTTTGAATTATCAATTTCACCCATAGAAGGCATTCAGATACCAAATATTCGCATTCCAAAGTGGCTTTATGTACAGGGGCTTACTTATTTGCATTAATTTCTTAGCAAAGAAATCTAAACTGAAACACAGAGGAACAGAAACAGATGTTCAGCCCATATATGCAGATAAGAATTCTTCACTTGCCTGCTTATCACTAACAGATGAAGGAAGTGCACTCATTAAGGAAGCAACGCCTGCCCAAGTGGAACGGAGCCAGATCACAGTTACCCACTGGTCCAGAGTACAACTGAATTTTCCCAATTTCAAAAGGAAAGAGAAGTTAAATACAGAAAAATCAACTGTGCGATTTGAAAATACCGTAACAAAGGCAGTTCAACTTGCTCACCCAAAGAGGATGTGTTCCCCCTTCCATCAGTTCTAGTTCATTTACACCCAGAAAGAATTTATTCCTTTTTTCTGAAATTCCTAGATTCCTAAATTCCTAGATTCCTTATTCTTTTTTCTGTAAGTGCTATCACATTTCCAAGCTTATAAAGTTGAGGAGAACTACAGGTAATCCTGGGTTGTATTTAGACTGGGCTTTGAAGATAATGCTCTACTTATAGGATGATCAGCATCAAACTCAACACATCCAAATTCCACCTGCACCTTCTCCCTTCTACATCTAAACACAACACCAAACTCAGGCTGTCCTTCCTCCGTTGCTGCAAATGCCATTACTATGTGCCCAAACAGCCAGCACATAGTATAGCATTATTTTACATTAACCTTGATCCATTCCTCTGCCATTACCCACACTTAATGAACTAAAAAGCAAAATAGAGACAGACTCATGGAGAGCAGGCTGGCAGCTGTGCGGGTACAGGGGGTGGGGGTTGAGAAGAAAAGAAAAAGAAGAAAAAACTCATGGACATGGACAACAGTGTAATAGTTGCTGAGGGGCGGATGGGTGGGGAGAGATGGAGGAGGGTAGGGGGAGATACATGGTGATGAATGGAGACTTGACTTGGGGTGGTGAACACATAATACAGTATACAGATATGTAGTGGAATTGTGCATCTGAAACTTGTATAACTTTGTTAACCAGTGTCACCCCAATAAAGTCTATAGAAATGGAGAAAATAAACAAAATTTGAATGCTAAGAACTCCATAATGGCCAGGAAAGCAGCACCTAATGTGAAAGACCTTCCACTGCCTACACTTTCTTACCCCTAACTCACTGCTCATGGCCTTGCAGTCTGGCTTTGACCTCACCATTCCACTTAACCGGCTCCAGTCAAGATCTCCAACAGCTTCAAGCAACCAAGTTCAGCAGGAGCTTTTCAGTTCATTATTTGCCTTCTTGGAGACATTTGAAAATTGTGTTCACTCCTTCTTGAAAATGTGTCTTCTATTAGCTTCTGAAGCTCCATCCTCTAGTTGCCATTGCTGACTTCTCTATCTCAGTTGCTCAATAGGTTCCTCTTCTACCCATCCCTTAAATGCTGCAGCTCTTCTCAGATCTCTTATACTTCTCACATACTCCCTGGTCAATTGCAGCCATGGCTAGAGGCTCCAGGGTCAGGTATACAGTGATGACCGACAGTTCTCTATCTCCAGGGTAGGTATTTCTCCTCAACTCCAGATTCTTATAACCAATTACCTAGTGGACAATTCTATGTGAAAGTTCCACTGAGTATATCAAACTGAAACTAAAAGTTTTACCTTCTTCACAAAACCTTCTCTTCTGACATGTCCTCGATCAGTGAAGAGCACTGCCTACCCCACCTGGGAGTCATCCCTGAATCATACTCATCCATTCCCCTACAACCAATCAACCCTAAATTCTAGTGATTCGAATGTGTAAATATCTCTTAGTCTACACATGTTTTCTCCAATCCCACCTGAACTACTCTATTTTAAACCACCCCTCTCACCCCTCTAGATTACTTTGTGTCTACCTGGTTTCCCTGACTCCAATCTTGCTCTTTCCCTTCAGTCCTTCCTTTCCATTGTAAGCCCACAGTTCTCAACTCCGGCCATACACCAGAATTACCCAGGAAGCTTCAAAGATATCCGTATCCATATCCATATCCATATACACATACACATACACATACATATACATATACATATATATATATATACATGTATGGACCACACACTCTGGTCATGGTGATTCGGTAGGTTTGGAGTGGGACACGGGTATCTAAACTACTAAAAGCTCCATAAGTGATTCCAATGTGCAGCCACAATTAAAACTCAGACTGATTTTTTCCAAAATAGCTCTGATCATAATTTACAAGGGCCTTCATGGTCAAGCTTTGCTGAATTTTTTTCTGTCTCTCAACTCTGCTGTTTCCTCTCAACCCAGCACTGCAAACCCCACAGTTCCCGGGCTTTAATGCCTCCCATACCATATCTTACCTCTTTGCCATTTTCTTCCTCTAAGGGAAGGCACCCTCCATTCCAGATTGTGGCCCTCCTGTATGCTCCCACACCCTTCTTTACCTCCCTCATCACAGCAGGTACTGTGATTGCCTGTTTAGCTATGTGCTACTCCACTAGACCAAAAGCTTAAGAAAACATACCTCTCTGATTCACAGTCACATCTCAAGCACCCACCACCAAGCCAAACACAAAGCAGGAGCATAATAGGTGAACTAGCAACCGATGCAATAGAAGAGACAGACTTACAATTGAGTAGTTAAAATGTAAGATGGAAAAATCCTGTGGAGAAAGATTAACACAGTATTATGGGGGGAAATCAGTGGTAAGAGCCATATAAGGTTTACCTTCATGAGACGTAGAAGACTTCACCGAAAAGCCTTCCCTGAGTGTTGAGCTGAGTGCTGAAGACTGAGCAGAGGATCACCAAGGAGAGGGGATGCTTCACACAGAGGGAGCCACATGTGCAAAGGCAGCAATGTACAGGTTACCAAGTTGTATCAGTTTCACACCCAAATGTCTCTGCAGCCCACATCCCTTTTTCCAACCTGCAGTCATTCTACTTCAGGACTTCTGCAGCAGTCAGCTGACTACTCTGCCTCCAATTCCTCCTGCCTTCTGCTGCCTAAAGTACAGACTGATAATTGTGCCTCTGCTATAAATAAATAGTAAATACATAAGTAAAACCTCTGACAGCTCTCCTCCGCCCATGAATAATCATGTCCACAATTCATACCAAAGCACCTCAAGTCTCCATGGACCCAGGCCCCAACCTACCTTCCTGACTTGTCTGTACCTCACAAAACCCCCATTCTACCCACAAATCCACTCTTCATGCTTCCACCACACTGGACTGATCACTATTGTCCACTTCCACCTCTCATTTTCATGTTTCCATGTTTTTGCTCATTGCATCCCTCCCTTCTCCAAAACAAACCACAAACTTCAGTGGCAAACAATGATATGCATTTATTGCTCAGGCCTCTGGGGTCAGCAGCTGGGTAGCTCTGCTGATCTTGGATGGATACAATCATAAGTCGAGGACAGCGGTCCTCATTCAGGGGCAGTTTTGTCCCCCGGGGGATATTTGGCCATGTCTGGAGACATTTTTGGCTGTCACAGCTGGAGGGGGGCATGGTGGATGCTACTGGCATCTAGTAGAAGCCAGGCATGATGCTAAACATCCTAAAATATACATCCCTCCACAACAAAGAATTATCTAGCTCCAACTGTCAACACCGTTGAGAAACCCTGCCATAGGTGTTGGCTGGCTGCTGGCTGATCTAGGATGGCCTTGTCAGGGACATTGGGGTAACTTGGCTCGGTCCATGTTCTCTTTTGCTCTAGCAGGCTGTCTTGGTCACCTGGTAGTGATGGCAAAGGAGCAAGAACAAGCAGAACTGCACCAGGCATTTCAGAGTCTGAGCTTGGAACTGGCACATTGTCTCTCTGCCACATTCTACTGGCCAAAGCCAGTCACGAGGCCTCCCCAGATGCAAGCGGTAGGGAAACAGACTCCATCTTGGTAGTAAGAACTGCAAAGGGTGAGTACACAAGACAGGATGGAGAACTGGTACAATCAGCCATATTAATTCTGTTCCCTCTGCGAGGTAAACAGGACTTTATAACTACAGAAGTGTTCCCACCTCTCTGCTCCCTTCTTGACATTTCTTTCTGGGCATTTAAATAAAATATTATACTTTGTGTTCCCTACACTCAGGGTTGATAGCCAGCCAGTATGCACTGAACCAACTGCCTGTGGCTGGCACCCCTATAACTGGGCTGTTCAGTCTAGTTCAGGGGTGGGCAAACTTTTTGACTCGAGGGCCACAATGGGTTCTTAAACTGGACCGGAGGGCCGGAACAAAAGCATGGATGGAGTGTTTGTGTGAACTAATATAAATTCAAAGTAAACATCATTACATAAAAGGGTACGGTCTTTTTTTTTTTTTAGTTTTATTCATTTCAAACAGGCCGGATCCGGCCCGCGGGCCGTAGTTTGCCCACGGCTGGTCTAGTTGGTTCTGTGTTGTTTTAATGACAGTTCTTCACATTTTGTTATCTATGTCTGCTCTCATTTGTATGCCTGCTGGTCTCCCACACCAGATGGAGAGTCATCACTCGAGTCTTCCTCAGGCATTCAGTAGCTGGCACATCATAGGTGCTTATTTAATAAATGAAGTGCTAGTTATTAAATAAATGAAGGCATTCATGAAAAGGACAGTGGTTATGATGTGAGCTTATATCCTGGGATATCTGTGTTTCGATGCAGAAAGTATAAGATTATCCTAAGGAAACCGTTGTCAAATTTGCTCGGGTATCTGAAATATCATACTGGTCTTCAGATTCCATCAGGAAATATTGATCATTTATTCCATCGTATAAATATAAATGATGTTGTTGGAGAATATATAACTATATTCCCTGGGTGCACATCCCTTCACACACACCCACAGGAAATAATGATTAAAATAAGTTTTGAATTTTATATCTGCCAATATTACTCTGCAACTTACTCACTTGTTTTGTCATCTGCTGGGTTCTCCACCCTGGCCGCACACTGGAATCACTCAGGGGAAACTTTTATGCAATAACAATGCCAGGGCCCTGATCCAGATCATTTTAAATCAAAAGCTCCCAAATGACTCTAGTGTGCAGCCAGAGTTGAGAACTGCAGGCTGGGGGTCTCCACCAGCAGCTGGCAGTAATTATTACTGGATGCCCATTTTTACAAAATAAAATTTGAAAAAATCCCAAATTTCTGTAAGATTTTGCTTGAATAAAAGGCTCCAGAATTGAGCAAAATTATGAGCAAGATGGGTTTAGGTAAAAATGGTGCGTATCACCAGTGATTACCTGCACCCAGTGAGGTTTGGTGGCTCTGTCATCCTATATTGTTTGTTGTTATTTACAATCTTATAAGTTAAAGGAGTAGATCCCTTTTGGAAAATATATTAGAGAGAATATCTTAAACTCACCATTTATGCAAATAGACTAGATTAAGACAAATGATCATATATCAGAATATGTACTATTGAATACCTTATATATAAAAAACTAGAGGCCTGGTGCACAGATTCGTGCACCAGTGGGGTCCCTCAGCCTGGTCTGCACCCTCTCACAATCCGGGACCCCTCAGGGGATGTCAGAGAGCCTGTCCCTGCAGGCCAGGCCAAGGGACCCCACCAGTGCACAAATCTGTGCACCGGGCCTCTAGTATGCATATAAGATCTTTGGTTAATCTCTTCTTTCCCTACCCCCTCTACCCTTCCCTCTGAGATTCATCAGTCTGTTCCATGTTTCCATGCCTGTAAGGCTAAGTAAGTTCCCCACGGTCACCGGTTGGCGACCGCTGCTCCAAAAGTTACCTTAAACCAGTGGTCGCCAACCTTTCGGACCTCACGGACCATCAATGGTCCATGGACCACTGGTTGGTGACCACTGGACTAGAGTATTGTTCAAAAACTATTCACTTCCCTTCCCTCCCACTATATGCAGGATGTCTCTCCTTGTCCCACTGACTTTGGACTTGGCCACATTACTTGCTTTGACAGTGGAATGTGGTAGATGTGATGCAAGTGGAGACTTGAAATGTGTTGCATGATTTGGCTGGGATCTGGTTCACCTGTCATTCATTTGCCATGAAGGCAACATCCTTGGGTAGCTTCTGGTCCACAGAGAACAAAGATACATGAAGCAGACCTGAACCCAACCCATAGTCTTGAGCCAACTGCTCCAGCTGACCCCTGAATCTGTGAGCAAAGGGGGAAATGCTACTCTTACCTGTCACTGCATTTTTGGAGTAGTTTGTTACACTGCACCATTGTACCAAGAGCTGACTAATATATACCTAGAAGTTTTAATTACATGTGTTTGTTTAGATGTCTACAGGGCGAAGAACAGTGCTTAGAATATTAAGAGCTGTTAACAGATTTTTGTTGTTGTTAAGATGTAATTCACATACCATAATTCATCCTTTTGAAGTATATAATTCAGATTTTTAGTAGTTTCACTAAGTATCATCACCACTAATTCTAAAATATTTCCATAACCCTCAAAAGAAACCCATAGTCATTAGCACTCTTAGATGTTTGTTAATGAGTAACTTAATGAGGGAAAATGTAAGAAAATTTTTAGAACTCTTATCAGAACTAGTGTGATGATGTAAACATTGCAGAAAAAAATGTTTATTTTTTCAGAAATCTCTCTCCACTAGGTATTTTAAGATCACTGTATTTTAAAAATAAGTTATACTTACTTTCCCATATATTTGAAATATAAATATTTACTATTCTTCTTAACTGCTACTGCAAGACAGGTCATTTGAGGATTTAATTTTCGGTCTAAAGATCACAGAAGGATGCTTACATTACAAGCCACAAAGCATTCAGGAGGAAAAGAAATTTCACATAGTTCAAAGCTATCAGTCACAGAGGAAGATGTGACACAGAATCTGCACTTGCACACATAGACACAAAAAGAAGGAGGAGGAAAAATTCTTGGTCAAGTGCCAAAAATAAAATCTCAAAGTTTCCATTAATACAGACCAGAGCTTCAAAAATTAGCAAATCCACACTTTTAAAATACAAATATTAAAATCCCCCAAAATGGCAGGATTGAAAAACTACTCTTGTTGGGTAATTGACATCATACTTAAACACTGTCACTTTTTTTTCGGATAACAAAGAAAAGTATATTTTACAAAAGAATATAATGACAAGCTCATTTTCCCTTATTACTGGTTGAAGAAAAAAATTGTCTTATTTCAGAGATTAAGTCCATTAAAAAGTTGCCTTTGGGGGGGGGGAAGTTTATTAAAGACAAACTATGAGTAATGGGATAAGTAAGAAACTCCTGTCAAGGGCAAAATGTTCTAAAAACTCAAAAAATACCATTTCTACATATAAAAAAGCACCGCAGGACTTTGTCTTGCTGCGCTGTGTGAAACTATTTTCCCAAACCTGACACCTAGAAAACCATCACTCTAACCACCACTCTCCCCTTAAAAAATAAATAAATAACCAGGGAGTTTTCAAGTACCCTGACTCTGCCTAAGCTGCTCGGCCTCTTTATTTTTACCTTCCTCTTTCCCGGACAGGCTCCGGGCAGGACCCAGCTGCACGGTGCCAATCTGGGTCACTCAATCAGAGGATCAGTGGGCGACAGCCGCAGCGTCCACATTTAGAAGGGCCCGCGTGCCTGGGGAGTGTGCAGGCACCGAGCCGAGCATTCCCCAGCCCCAGCGTGTCCAGCGAACAACAGCTGCCTGGTTTTGCTATTTCTAGGTTTCAGACTCTGAAAAACACATCCTTACCTGAGGAATATGAAATGCAAGGGGGAAAACAAATCAGATTCTGATACTGCGTACTTGCATGTCTAACATTTTTTAAGAGCTGCTGCTTTATAATTCAGTAAAAAGGTCCATATAGTGGGAAGAAAGGAGAGTCGAAATACCCAGATGGACCTTTTTATATGTTTCCCAGCTTTATTGGGGCATAACTGACAACATTGTAAGATATTTAAAATGTACATTGTGGTGATTTGATATATACATTGTGAAAGGATTCCTTCCATCGAGTTAATGAACACATCCATCTAGCACCTCACTGCTTTTGTGCGTGTGAAACAGAAGATATTTAAGTTCTGCTCTCTCAGCAAATTTCAGTCAGACAGCAGTGTTATCAATCGCAGTCACCATGCTTTGCATTAGATCCTCGGACTCTGTTCATCTTATAACTGAAAGTTTGCACCCTTTTACCAACTTCTCCCTATTTTCCCCCACCCCAGCCCCAGGCAAACACATTTCTACTCCTTTTATAAGTTAGGCTTTTTTTTTTTTTTTAATTCCTCAGGTAAGTGATACCATACAGTATTTGTCTGGCTTATTTCACTTAGCATAATGCCCTCAAGATCCATCCATGTTGTTGCAAAGGGTAGAATTTCCTTCCTCTCCACGGCTGAATATTATTCCAGTGTAACACATCGTCTTCACCCATTCATCCGCTGACAGACACTTAGGCTGTTTCTATGTCTTGACTATTGTGAATAATGCTGCAATGAACATGGGAGTGCAGATATCTCTTTGAGATCCTGTCTTCCTTTCTTTGGATAAATACTCAGAAGTGGAATCACTGGGTCATAAGACAGTTCCATTTTTAATTTTTTGAGGAAACTTCCATACTGTTTTCTACAGTGGCTGCACCAACTCACCTTCCCACCAACAGTGCACAAGGGTTTCCTTTTCTCCACATCCTCGCCAGCATCTGTCTCTTGTCTTTTTAGTGACAGCCCTTCTAACAGTGTGTTTCACTGTTGATTAATCGTGTTTCGTACCTTTTCAAGTACCTGTTGGCTATTTCTATGTTTTCTTTGGAAAAATGTCTATTCAGTTCTTCTGCCCATTCTTCAATCAGATTATTTTTGCTATTGAGTTATATGTTACATTATTTTTAAATTAACACTTCAAAATTCATCTGATTCATTCAATCACATTTTTACACTTAGAAACCAATAGAACTACCAAAGCAGCAGAACCAATTATTAGATATGGGGTTGGACACTTGACATTCAATGACACATCTAAAACTGACCGACCCTTTTCTGATATTATAATAACAGGAAAAAAAACAATCTATTAATACCTTTTTGGCCAATATCAGATTATAATTCTATGCTCAACTACAAAAATTAGCCATTATTCTGAGTTTTTATTTTAATTATGTCCTTGTTTTTCTCTCTATATATAGTCTTACCACCCATGTATGCATTTCTATATATTATCACATTTTAATTAAAAATTGTTAACATATGTTGGTGGCTTCCTCAGCATCCACTTCCCCCAGATTTTCCTTTAGGGAATTCAGCACTTCTCTGATGGGAAGAAGCCAGAATCTTTATTAGGGATGGACCAGCGTAGACCCTAACTGGCTTCAGCTAGTCAATTTTCTATTCTCCCATGGATCATGAATGAGGGATGGGTCCCCTTTCTCTGCCCGGATAATGTAAAGAGAATATGAAGACCAAAATTTCTCTTGCCCATACAGCCATCAAGAGGACAGGCCTGGACTTCTGGGGTGAGGTAGGACAGGTGTGGATACACAACATAATGCCTGACATAAAGCCACACAATGCACAGCACAGTTGAAAGGTTGAGAAAATCCGGGTCCTTACGGATATCACTGAGCTGCTGAGTCAGCCTTGTCTGAAGGGGGATCTACCTCCAGACTGTCAATGAGCCAATAAGCCATCTTTTTTCTTCTAAAGCCAGTTTGAGTGGATTTCTCTTGGTTAAAACCATCAATTACTAAACCACTCACACACACAAAAAAAATTGAATGAAAAAATTATGACTCACACACTACCTAAAACCAAATGGATAAAAAGAAATGTTTAACACATCATACAATTTACAACTCTTAATGGAAGTTAAAAGTCAGTGGCTGGTCATGTCAGAGCAGCCCAAGTCCCCATATGCATGAGAATCGGGTTGAAGAGATGCCTGGAGCCTCCTTTGGAGAAGATCTCTCTCCTTGCCCTAACTGGTTTGGCTCAGTGGATAGAGCGTCGGTCTGCGGACTGAAAGGTCCCAGGTTCGATTCCAGTCAAGGGCATGTACCTTGGTTGCCGGCACATCCCCAGTAGGGGGTGTTCAGGAGGCAGCTGATCGATGTTTCTCTCTCATCGATGTTTCTAGCTCTCTATCCCTCTCCCTTCCTCTCTGTAAAAAAATCAATAAAATATATTTAAAAAAAAAAAAAAGATCTCTCTCCTTTCCAGGTGGCAGCAACTATCTAGCAGTATATTGGGTTAAGGAATTCATTTGGGGAGTTTCTTTATAAACACTGAAAACATGCCAAAAACCAACACTGATTCCAGCACCCCTAGGTTACCTTCAAGCCCACCCCCCAACTCTTCACTCTCGCTCCCCCTCACCAATCCCCTTCTTCCAGGACGCCCTTGGTGGAGAGCCTGTATCATGCCCATAGCATGGCGGTTCCTAGCACAGGTAAAGGAGCCAGACTGCGGGCATTTGAACATTAGCTCCACCATATAATGACTATGCGACTTTGGCCATTTACTTATCTCTCTGCAAAATGGGAATACTAAGAGTTTGTACCTAGCTCACAGGATGGCTGAGAAGTTGCAAGTTTAGAACAGGGCCAGCCAAGCTATAAACCCTCGTAAATTTTTGTCATGATCTATGGTAATTTAAGGGAGTTTAGAGAAAATCTGATCACTGTCCTCCAAGAGAGAGCCAGGCCATAGCCCCAGGCAAGAGCCAGCCTAGGACCCCTACCTTCTCCAATAGGCTAAGCAGCCCTCATCTACCCACTCAAGCTTCATTCTCTACCTCTCTCGTCCTGACTCCCAAAGCTCTCACCTTACTGGGCTTCTCTGACTCTTTCTTTAGAGTCTTCACAGAGCCAGTACCCTCCACCTTAAACACTATTTCCTACTCCTTTTTGACTGGCCAGTTCCTGCTCATCCTTTGGGTCTCAGCTTAAACCGAACTTTCTCAGAGAGGCCTGCACAAGGCCCCCTCCAGTGGTTGGCAAACTGCGGCTCGCGAGCCACATGCGGCTCTTTGGCCCCTTAAGTGTGGCTCTTACACAAAATACCGACTTCTGCGCATGGCCCACGAAGTTTCAATCGCACTGTACATGCGCGCCCGCACGTGGTATTTTGTGGAAGAGCCACACTCAAGGGGCCAAAGAGCCACGTGTGGCTCGCGAGCCGCAGTTTGCTGACCATGGCCCTAGACCAAAGGAGGTCCTGGCCCCCTCCATATTCCACACAACCCGCTCCTCCCTTTCTGAACCAGGGTCTGTGCTTTTTGGTGGAATGTAACCCCACCAGGGTAGGAGCCACATTTGTCTCATAATCTACTGAGTTCCTAGCAAGTACTCAATAAGTGTATGATGAACGAATGACACAGATTGCCAATACACATACACTGGTGCAGGAAGGCCACAATGAATATCAACAGCCTAGAAATCAGTGAACCGCAAGTCTCAGTTTCCTCTTGCCCAACTCACCTCCCAAGAGGTTCTCACTCACAACAAACAACTCCCACAGTTTCCTTTGGGAGAAGACTGATGCTTTAAGTAGTACCAAGGCACCAAGTCCCAAAGGAAAATGTTTTGAGGGTGTGGGTGGGGTGGGGGACTTTAATACTCCACCATCTCTCCAAAGGCAGTAGGAGCTTCTTCTAGAAATGCCTAAGGTCTTCTGAGAGTAGATAGGAAATGTGAAGCCCCTTTAAAAAGTTTCATTCTGACCCAAGGCCCCAGACTCCAGCCTCAGGAATCTTCAAGCTGTTGTTTTATGCATCTGTGTGTATGAGCATGTGAGTGAGAGATAGTAAGTCTGTACAAAACATGAATACCCAAGTATATTAACTATAAAACCACATGCACATTCCTTAAAAGGAATGAGTAATTCCCCGAAGTAAGACAAATAACCAATTACTGCTCATATCATGCAAAATCACACACTAAAAAATAAGGGGGCTATAGAAAAAAACAGAGGTGGGTCAGAAAGCTCAAATCCCTTTCAAGTTTGTAACCAGAACACTAACAAAAACAATAAGAACACTGAAAATTACCAGCACAGATTAAAAAGACCTTTTCCCTTTCCGATTACAGAATATGGGACTTTTAGCAAAAAGGTGGGATGGCAGAAAGGGGGCAGGATGAAAAGCATACAAGGAAAGACTGAAGCTGCTGCATTATTGGGAAAAGAGAAAGATGTGGGACAAATAGACCATGTAATAAGCACAAAGTCAATGGAGCTCAGGACAAGAGCAAGGAATGGTCACCTCCCTGGTTCACCTGTACGAGCCTACTTTGTTTGCAACTACTGCTATTTGGTAGAGTAGATAGGAAATGTGAAGCCCCTTTAAAAAGGGGCAAAATATTTTTTTTCAATTATAGTTTACATAATAGTTTACATAATAGTACTAGTGGCCTGGTGCATGAATTTGTGCACATTGAAAGGAAATTAATTAGAAGAAATATTTTAATTTCTCTATAATAGAAGTGTCAACCAAATTCATGATCGACAATGATAGATGAAAACATACATGTGCGATTGGCACCAGCAAGAGATAAATATATATATAAACTTGTTTAATTAGACCTGCTTTCTGATCTAGCTAAACTTTTTCCAGCCCAGTGAAGCACCCCAACTTCTCTTTCAGGTAATTGTCAGCAACACAGCAGTAAATATCAACATGAAGCAGATTATTATTGTAGATCACACAGGGAGAACAAAGGGTAAAATATTTAAATGCAGCAGTGTTTGACTATATTCTGTGCAGTGACAAAACCTGAAGTCATTTTCAAGGTCCACCATTTCTTACTTCTGTTCAGTCAAATCAAGTTTCTAAGCTTTCTAAATCTCTGTTTTCCAGATAATGAAAAGAAAATAGGATTCCACCAAGTCTCCTATCTACCTACTCCAGGACTTCTGTGAGGATCAAATGAGATGAAGCACAGGAAAACGCTTCACAGACATTTGTTTAAAGTGTAAAATGTTTCCACCTGACTATAAAGCAAGTCATGTTCCTGGGCTGAAGAAACTCCAAGGAGGCTAGTCGCTAGGGAGAGGAAGCTGAGCGTTGCTAAATGACATCATTACCCCATGCCCACAGCCACTATTTCCAGGCTGGGCTGGGCTATGGGCTGAATTTTGCACCATGGGGTCTGGGCAGGCAGCGTTGGCTGCGATTTGGTGGGCTGTTGCTCCAGGGTGGTGGTGGGGCCTGTGTCCCACTTTGGGGAAGCCGAGTGTTGCTTTGTGGGCATGAGGTCCGCGGTGACGTTTCTTTGTAAACGGCCAGTGCGTGTCACAGCAGCTCCTGTGTTGAGTGTCAGCCCCCTGATAGGATGGTCGGACACTTAGCATATTAGCCTTTTATATATATAGATATTAGTTTGAGGTATACAACATAGTAATTAGACATTAAATATTTTATAAGTGAGGTAATGCAAAATACTAAGGTGCTAAGAAAAATCTCACCTGAACCATACAACTCGTACCTTACAAAGCATCATTCCCTATTTTCCAATTGCATATGCAATAATTCACACCACAAAAAAATAAATTATAGCAGAGACAACTATATTTGCTCAGAATACCAGGGGCTTATGCCAGATGAGAGCGAAGCTGCAGCCAGGAGGTACCACATAGGAAAGCCAAGAGAAGGACCAGAGTGAGGGGCACGTCAGATGAGAATCCTGGCCAGTCTGCCTGCCAGTCTTAATATGAAGGAAACGTAATGGAACAGTGGGCAACAGATATCTGTTACACAAGGACTAAGCAGATGACAAATATAGAGCACCTATCACAATGTCTGTCTGGCACACTAACTACACATGCTTTTCTTCCCCCTGTTAATAATAATTTCAGTTCTTGATGTCAATATCCAGGACTATTGGAACACGGGTCTCAATCAAGAGGAAAGAGCTTGGTGAAAAGAAAAGAGAAAGGGAGTAAACATAGTTTATGGTCATTCTCCTATTATGCTTTTCAGCATAGTCCTAACCACTCTCCTGCCCAAATGGCTCCAGTTTCAGAGAATGTGTTCAGGAGCCATAGAGGTGAACTGTCTCTAAGCAACTAACAGTACCATGCACAAAAAACGATGCTCAATAAACAGCTGTTAAAGGAAAGAGGAGGGGCAGGGGATAGGTCATCTGCTTGGTTAGATAGTTAGGGTGGGTAGAACTTTTGCTTTTACTTCTAGAGCACAGCAGTCACCAGCTGAAGTTCAAACTCTGGGACAAGATTGCCTGGGTTCAGATCCCAGTTCTGCCACTTATTGGCTATAGTAACTTCAAGGAAATCAATGAGCATTTCTGTGCTCCAGTTTTCCCATCTGTAAAATGGGGCTTATCTGAGAAGCATCTTATGTGCCAGGCACTGTACCAGGTGATAGATAGATCGATAGATAGATAGATAGATAGATAGATAGATAGATAGATATCATTCTATATGTCATCTCAATATATCTATATCTAGATAGATAGATAGATAGATAGATAGATAGATAGATAGATAGTCATTAACTCAAACAAGCACCTAGACCAGCTTTGACACATGAAAAGTACTCAGAAGTGTGTTAACTAATATTATTTTTATTTGGCACTCAACTAGCAACTTTATTGCTTTACATTATCACATTCTGTCAATTCTTACACTATGATGAGTCAGGCTCCCACTTGTCACCGCCCCTCCTTTATGACATCTTGCAAAGTTCCTGAGGAAGCAGGCGGCAACCACATCTGTTGGTTGATGACAACATTCAGTTCCACAGGCTCCTTTTTTAATTTTCCGTGAGAAAGGAAGAAGGGATGCTATTTCTCAGTGTTTCCAGGGGGGTCATGACAGTTAATGGTCATAGCCATGATCATTCATCAATACCAGCTACTGGCCATTAGCTTTGGTGGGGTATTGTCCTTTTGAAAATACCTAATAAGAACTCATGTAGATAGCCACTATTTAAAAAAACAAACAAAGAAAAAAAACACTCCTTGGTGCTTTTTCTTTTTTAGATATCCTATCACTGACATTAAGAAATGGGAATTAGCCCTAACAGGTTTGGCTCAGTGGACAGAGTGTCGGCCTGCGGACTGAAGGGTCCCAGGTTCGATTCTGGTCAAGGCATGTACCTTGGTTGCGGGCACATCCCCAGTAGGAGGTGTGCAGGAGGCAGCTGATCGATGTTTCTAACTCTCTATCCCTCTTCCTTCCTCTCTGTAAAAAATCAATAAAATATATTCTAAAAAAAGAAAAGAAAAGAAATAGGAATTACCTGAACTCCTATGGCAGGTGAGAAAGAACGGGCTGACTGCTTTGAGGTGAGGGCAGAAAGAGAAGGTGAGAGTCCCAGGGCCAATGCCGGGGGCATGTTTATTTTAAAAAGCTAAGGTGTTTGCTCTCCAACCCTACAGACAGAACTCCAAGTGCAGGGAGCCCTACACCAATCCAACCTGAGGGGAAGGTTGGCCTCCTAAATAATTCCTTCAACTGATATCACCCAAGAGCCAACAGTGGAATCACCTTCCAAGTGTCCAATCACTGACTGTCTCCAGGCAACTACTGGGTACACTGCTTTTTTTAATCACTCTTTAAAAAAATAAAAACACTTTGCTTCCTGTGCGGGCAGCAACAGTCTATTTTCTCTGCCACAGCGGAGTCCAAGTGCCAATCAGGCAATTATAGCTGGGCACAGGCTTACCGAGAAATCTCTCGGGCAGTGGGTAATGTGGCTGTGGGGCCCTACCAGGGAGCAGAGGGAATAAACCAAGGAGGGGGTGGGACAATGACTAAGACCCAGTCCTCGGCCACAAGAGCTCTGGGGTTTATCAAAGGAGGTAGATCCTACACAACTATATATTCGTCACCGTGAAAAATGACAACTTTTCTAACTGAGTTTAATACTAAATGGCAGGTGTGCACAGAGCAGGAAGGATTAATGGGCATAGCTAGGAAGCAGGGAGTCCGGCCCTGAGGCAGTCAGATTTAAGTGCTGTCTTGAAAGGATCTGTCCCTGGAGAAGGGGCGCTCCAGGGTGTCCCTCTGCTGCCATCCTGACGCCTGAGGAGCAGAACCCAGACTATGACCTGGGGACACTCAGCCTCCCCTGCATTCAGAATTGGCCACGTTGTTGAAATTCTGAGCAATAAAATGGAAGCAGAAGTGCCAGAATTTTCTAGAAGGCATCTTATAAGGGAAGGATGCACTCTTCAAGTTCCATTCCTCCATCCTGCTTCCTGGAAAGGTGACATGACGATGAACCTCCAGCAGCCATGTTGGACCATGAGGCAGTGGGTTCTAGAGATGATGGGTTTGAGTGTTGAAAGAATCATAGATCTCCAGAAGTTATAGCTTATGGGGCTCCCAAGTGGCATGTGACTTTATTAATTTATAAAGCCCCTTCTTTAGAGGAATTTGGGGGCAAGTTCCCTCATCAGAGGACATCTGTGGGCCCCACCCAGTTTCACATGAAATTGCTCTACTCACTCACTGAAAAGCCAGCAGGTTTCCTATAGCCCTTCAGAATGGAGTACAGCCGTTACAGCCCCTATCCTTCTTCCTATATAATAACAGGCTAATATGCAAACCGATCAAACGGCAGAATGACTGGTTGCTATGATGCGCACTGACGCTCAATGCAGGAGCTGCCCCCTGGTGGTCAGTGTGCTCCCACAGTGGGAGTGCCGCTCAGCCAGAAGCCCAGCTCGCAGCTGGTGAGCGCAGCAGCAGTGGCGGGAGCCTCTCCCGCCTCCGTGGCAGCGCTAAGGATGTCCAACTCCCCTAAGCCGGCAGTCAGACATCCCCTGAGGGCTCCCAGACTGCGAGAGGGCTCAGGCTCGGCTGAGGGACCCCCCACCACGGGCACGAATTTAGTGCACTGGGCCTCTAGTATTGTATAAGAATTTTAATCCTGGGTTCCAGGCTCAAATATGAATCCAAGGTCCTCTCTGCCATTTCTCCTAGAAGAGATTTTATTTATCTGAGCCTTAGTCCTAAGAGGTGCAGTGGGTCATCATAAAAACCCTATTCTGAGTGGCTGCAAGAACATTTGAGAACTTCTGACTCAGCTCCCTTCCCTGTTCCCTACCCTCCCACACACACCTTCAACACACCTGCAGAACTTCAAGAGCTTTTCTACTTTTTTTCCCCAAAGTATAATCACAATAAAAGCATGTGTTACGTGCACAAAAGCGCTTACCTCAATAAACTAACATCAATCTTATTCCCCTGCCCAGCACTCTTTAATATTATTTTCACTGAGTCCTTATCTGCCTGAAGTACTTTTCTCTTAAAGTCTCCCCCCCCCCATTTTTGTCTTCATGGTACTTATCCCAATTTGTAACTGCATTTATCATTTAGCCCTCCGACTACACTGTACCTTTCATGTGGGTGGGCATTGTGTTTATTTTGTTCACCATCTAACCCTGCCTGGCACATTGCTGGAACTGAGTAAAAACTTTTCAGAAAATGAATTTTTAAATTTCTTTAAAACACTTTCACATATTAATGTTTATTTGCACCATTAATACTTATGTTTAGTGTTTACACATATATATGCTAACCAATGAGTGATAGCCAACCGTCCCACATAATAATTTTCATATTTTAAACCATTTGATAAACCTATCCTAGCCTCCATTAAGATAAAATAATTGTTTGAATATTATTTTTATATGTCTCTTGGGGAGGAAAAGAGAGCTGTGTACTTACCACAATAAATGTAACTAATTCCTTACTTGGTAAAGTATAAGGCTGAGGATTTTTTAAATAATAGTATTGGGTCATGGAAATAAAAAAGCTACAAGCCCTTCTGCTCTTGACCTTTATTTTGAAAAAACACAAGTGCAGGTCTATTCTTACATGGCCTCCTAATAGGCTATTTAGGGATAGATGGGTGGGGTATGGCCCTAACTTCTGAGGTTGACCAGAAGGCCAGCTGCCTTCTACAGTAGCTACACCAGAGTAATTATCCCAGGCAAAATGCAGAGCCCTAGACACATGAGCTTTCTCAACCTGACCAATATTTAACTCTTAAGTGCTGTTAGCATAAGTTTAGTGGAAAAGATGTCAGCCAAGGTATTCCTTAAGTACATGTTATAGGACTATGTCACCTCATTTTTCCCCCTTAGGCCAAACCTAACTCCCTGAGATTTGATGGCCATCCCATCAGTGTCGGCTGCATGCAGACATCTCCCTGGGAGTGTTGTTTTCAATGCCGGAAGCATAGAATTTTACCACCGCAGACCTGGACTCCATGACATCATTCTTCCCTGCAGAGAGAGATTTAACATCTCCTCGTGTCCAGGCAGAAGTCCTCCCATTACTCTGTCATTCTTTATATTTTTATAAAGAACTACTCTTTTCCTGTACCATTCAGTAACCTTCTAGTTTAGGCTATTTTTATATTTCTCAATCACTTAAAAACAACATTCTATTCTCTTTTCCTCTCATGTAATCACACTGAAGTCATCATTTTTCCCACCCTAATCTCCCGCCCCAGAAAGATTATATCTAATACCTTTCTTTTGCTTTAAATATAACACACACACACACACACACACACACACACACACATCCTGAGGAACAAATGAAGGAAGATATTATAAAACTGTATTGTACATTTTTTATAAATCACAGAACGGTAAACTGGGCTTAACAAGAAAAATCTAGTTCCCAGATGAGAGAAGGTTAGCCAAAAATCAACCAGTGTTAAGTGAGTCAGTCCTCAATCATGAAAACGAAGGCCAAATGATTAGGGTCAGACTGGAATGTAGGTGATAGGGATGCCGACAACAAGCCAAGATTCCCAGAAGTCACAGAGCTGCTTTGTTCAGCCCCTTCAGTTCTTCGGGATGGGACCTGGAGACCTATGGGAGAGCCTGCCAATCTCCTCTCTTGAAAGAACCTGCCTCTTGGCTGAACTCAACAACAGAACTGTTCCCAGGTGAGATCTTGTCCAGATGGGAGAACTCTCAGGTAAAGGTGACGGAGCTGTGGTAAAGGCATCAGACAGATGTGCCAGCAACACTTAAACACATCAGCACTGAGAAGAGATATCCCTTCACACCCATATTTGCAGAACAAAACAGACCACACAGGTATTGGGTCTTTACTCAAACTCTCTGGGGAATGTAAAATACAAAATAAATGCACCTTCTCCAATAGGAAATGTTAAAAGCACACTGGACTATGCACTTACTCATCCCCGTATGGCTTTGGAGATAAGACTATATATAACAAGAGGGCTATGATCCCTAATACCATAAACATAAAATACTCTAGAATATCTATCCTCTAAAGAAATCCTATGATAATGAATCCACAAACTTAAAAAAAAATTTTTTTAAACTAATTACTTACCTACTGGCTATTTGGCTTAATAAAACTTCAGTAAAGTGATTGAGGGTTGTGGCAATAACAACAGAAGACAAAACCAGATTCTAGCAACCCTGAACTACAGATAACCCCAATGTCCAGTTCTGCCTGAGCAATGTGGGGTCGGAAGGCAACATGCAAAACTGAAGAGCCTGATTCCTCTTGCCTGAAGGCCTCGGTAGCATCACCTCCTTCGTTTCAAGCTCCCCACCCAATGCTACACTGAAGTGATCTGTCCAAGTGAAGAGAGCTCCTCAGTCCTGCAGCTGAAAGAGACACACTATGGGAAACCTTTTAGGGAGCTACAGCTTCTTAAATCCACATCCTGCCTCCACATATGGGTGGCACCTCTGCACAGTGACAGGATCTGAAAGCTCAGTCCTTAGAGCAGTGGTTCTCAACCTTCTGGCTCTTTACATACAGTTCCTCATGCTGTGACCCAACCATAAAATTATTTTCGTTGCTACTTCATAACTGTAATGGTGCTACTGTTATGAATCGTAATGTAAATATCTGATATGCAGGATGGTCTTAGGCGACCCCTGTGAAAGGGTCATTCCACTGCCAAAGGGGTCGCGACCCACAGGTTGAGAACCGCTGCCTTAGAGGAATCTTTGCACACTGTCCTAAATATGGGGCACAATATCAGGATCAGAGACCAAGGACTGCAAGTCTGCCTGGGTTCAAATCCCAACTCTAACAAGTTCTTCCTAACTGGATGACCCTGGACAGTCTCCTGAAAAGCCCACTTTCCTCAACTATAAATTTTGGATATCTGGATACATATATCTGCAGAAGTAACAAAGGATGCTTTAAATTAAAGTCCTAGTTCTACCACTTACATGTTGGCTTTGGGCAAGACACTCAATTGCTCAGAGACGCAATTTTCTCATCAATAGATGGGGATAAATAATAGTACTTATTTATAAGGGATTAATGCAGTGTCTGGCACATAATAAGCACTCAATACATATCAGATTTTCACTTGAAACCTACATAATCTTATTAACCAATGCCACCCCAAAAATTTAATTTAAAAATACAGATCAGCTTTTATTCATGATCTTCACTTCATTATCATTATCTTGTCACACCTAACTATGACACTTTCAAGTTTCAGAATGGCCCAAAGCAAAAAGAGAAGCTGCCAGGCCAGTTTCCAGGAGCTGCCTGGTCCCACCCTGCACTGACTGCCACCCATGGAATCATAGCCAGATGTCTGCATCATGGCTCCATTGTCATCCATCGGCAAAGAGCAGGGGGCAGAGAGATGCAGTTGCTGGGAACACAGGCCCCACCCTACCCCTTCCTGGTGGCCAGAGCTTAGTCTGGCCACTTGGAGCTCACTTGATGCAAACTCGGTTTCCAGGGAGATGGTGGAGCAGAAAGTGCCAGCTCCACCTCCCATTCCACTTCCTCTTTCCCCAAATCTATGCGGCCTCACTGTTCTCCCACCACGTGATAGCATTGTGTCATAGCAGCCCTTGTATACAAACAAGCCAGACTATTTAAATGTCACTGTGAGAGAGATGCTGCCTGCTCTAATTTACATATCTATTTAGATCACTTTCTTGATCTAGCCAGAAAAAGTTCTCCTTCCTCTTCCTCAGCTCCCAGGGCAGAGCTGGAGAACCATATGCAAAGTTACATTTCTGTTGCAGTATAAAGATGTGAGTCATCAAGTTCCTAAAGCGATGGAGAACTGGAATGATGGTATAACTTATGGTATACGTTCACTCATCATTACATCGTCAGTGTCATATGTTGCTGGCCACTAAATGCCAGATTCTCTCAAAGGCTTCTCATAAACTCTCCCTACTGCCAAACAATACAACATGTTTTTTGTCTTGGAGAGCTCAGATACCCTTGGTGCTTTTAATCTGTATAATCAGTTCCTAGTTGAATAAGAAAACAATTCTATGTGGGCAGGGAAAATGAGCCAAAATGATGAACTGCAACTAGTTCCCACTCATGTGAAATATGGATTAGGTCACAAATAAGATTATATTCATCACCAAGCCCCACATGAATGCTATGATTAAAGTTAAAGGAGTCCAGAAACTTCTCAAGTTGAGAACTAAGACTGTTTGGTTGAAATTTCCAACCCCTCCCTAAAGACTTGGCAACCTGTTCCCAATCACAACTGAGGCCAAGTTGAAGGGACATGTGTTTCTAAGAATCTAAGTGTTTGGCACTGCAGAGAAGAACTACAGATTAGAGATGAATATTGTTGTAGGTGAGAGGGGGGACCAAGAAAATTAGAATCATCTACCTGTTCACAACTCCTGTAACTCAATAAATACCATCAGGGAACAAGAAAAAAAAAAACAGGAAGAAAGAAAGGAAAATAAATGGGGGAATTATTCTTTGTCCTGTAGGAGTTGAGACTTCAGTGAACAAAACACTGTGCATTTGAGACAATTTAATATTGGATTGTCTGCAAGAGGAGAGGCAATGAACATTCTGCTTAAAATTTGATAACAAAGGCCCGGCTGGTGTTGCTCAGTGGTTGAGTTGGACCCATGAACCAGGAGGTCACTGAATTGATTTCTGGTCAGGGCACATGCCCAGGTTGCAGTCTTGATCCCCATTGTGGGGTGGGGGGGTATGCCAGAGGGGGGGGGAGTAGGGGAGGGTGAGGCAGCCAATTGATGTTTCTCTCTCTCTTACCAATGTTTCTATCTCTCGGCCTCTCTCCCTTCCTCTCTCTCTAAAATCAATAAAAATGTTAAAGAAAAGTTTGCTAACAAAGGCTATGCATTAAACTTAAGTATTCAACATACTATCAAGGCACCATTTTCAAAACCTTAATGTACTACCAGGATCATTTTATGAGTATATATTACAGGTTTTTCCTTGATCCCTAATTCTCTTTTAATGCAAGTTAAAGTAACACATTGCCTCTACTTAATTTCTACTCCAGGTATCCAGAGTTAACAAGGTAAAGATACTAGAATCATATCAGTAGATAATTGAATTATATTTTTTACACTAGGAATTTAGGGTTCTGAAATTTTTCTTTTGAAATCAGTTCTGGTTATTATTAACAACAATAGCAGTAATAACAACGAGAATTGTGGTGATGGCAGTAGTACTAGTAATAAAAATGGTAGTAGGAAGAATAATAACAGTAGTCATATCGATGGTAAAAATAATACTAACCATTACTTACGCAGTACTTCCTAAGTACTAGGTGCTATTCAAGCATTTAAAATATAGTATTAATTTATTTAATCCTCATACCACTCCTATGAGGTAGGTAAGCTATTATTAGTATTCCTGTTTTAACAGGTGCTTTCAACAATATCTCTTTGTTATTTCTGTTGTTAACAACGAGAGCTAGTTTTCAAAGAAAATATTTAGAACTAAAAAGAGAGGAAACACGGCCTGCCCAAGGTCACACAGATAGAAGGCAACAGATCCAGCATTCAAACCCAGGCTGTCCAGTCCCAAAGTCCGACCTCCTAACCGCTGTGCTGTACTCACTGCCCCTTTGCTTAGGAAGACCTTCTAGAAAAGAAGTGTGGGAGGAAGTTAGGCCCCTGCCTGCTGGTAGTCAGAGTTAATACTTGAAGCTCGCTGTTTCCTTCAGGAGTCTCCCCAAACCCACATTAAGACACGCAGCCTGCCCCTATAGGTATAAAAAGTCTCTGGGAGCAGTTACCGAGCTGTTCCCACAAGGTCGGTAACCTCTATTAGGGCTTTCACCTTTGCCAACTAAGGCAGCAACTGGGGGGTGGAGGGTGTAAGGGGGTGAGGTGTAAGCAAGGTTCCCAGGCCACCATTTCCTGCCCAGTAACACAGCCCTCAAATAGCCAAGGCTGCAGGCCGAGAAATTCCTCACTCACAAGCTATCTCCGGAGTTTGTTCCTGGACTCAAGAAAGACTAAGGACCGAGGGGAGGGGACAAGTGGCAAAGTTTGTTTATTAACCTGCTGCACTCAAGGGAACGTTTTTCTGAAATGGTGAAATTCTTGACTACTCAAAAGAAAAAAGAAAAAGAAAAAGCCTGTGGGAAATTTAATCACCGACTGAACAAACGTGAAAAACAAAGCCCTGCCAATGAGGATGTTGCCAAAGACAATGGGGCCCCTAAAGGAGATGCAATTGTCTCCAGATAACAATCCCTCGGGAACGCAGCTCGCACTAAGTACTACGTTATTGCTATATTAGCCCAGGAATCTTTGTTCACCCGGCAACTGCCCGCAGAACCATCTGTCACTGCTCCTGGGGTAACCCTGTTTGCAGACGCAGCATCTACATTTCAAGAACCTTGGGGAAGGGATGGGGGGAGGTCTCTCTCTCTTCCTGGAGCAAATACCTTTTTATACAGCCTGGGAGGGAAAGCTCTCCTTTCCCTGAAACCCAACTCCTCAATTGAAAGGAGATAGGCGGCTTCAATAATGCACGCACGGAGAAGAGCGCCTGGCCCCTTTCCTGAAGCCGCACATGCCCCATTCCCGTGTTCACATTCTCCAACGGTAAAGTATCAAGAATAATGCCAAACTGTCTCTAGGGCCTGATGGGATTCTACTTTCTTCAGGAAGCCCTTCTTCCTCTTCTTCCTCTTTTTTTTTTTTAACCCATAGAACCAGGACAAAAGCTGAGATTCTGTACTGCATACTATTTAGCTTGAAATATACCACCACTTAAAACTGTGATCTTTGGGGCCGAAGGAGATGTTTTAGACCTTGATCCAGGTGGGGGCTAGAGTAGTATAGACATGTCAACATTCGTGGGGGTGTGCACCTTCCTGTATGCAACTCATACCACAATACATGTTTTAAGGCAGTGTGTCCATGTCACTGGCAATTAAGGAAACTGGGAATAAACCACGTGCCTTCCGGAATTGTAAGACTGCTCTGCTCTTATATCCGCCCCTCACTACCCTCCGCATCCAAAATCCCTCCTGAAAATGTTCAAGTTCAAGAACCTGAAAAATACAGCTCTGCAGCTCTGAGCTAAGCCAGTGACGGCAAAGGTCTCTTGTGTGTTCTGTGAGCCAAGTATGCAGCACAGAGAAAGCACCTGTCACACCCCCAGCCATTCCAGCCGCGTATCAAAAACAAAAAGCCAAGGTCTTTTTCTCATCTGGTCATGAGCTATCAAATGATGAGGGACATGATTGGGGCTTTTAGCAAGAGAGCCTGGGATTTATTCTTCTGTCTATTTAACCCTATTTTCACATGGTCGTTTCTAAACTCTGCCTAACACTCTTGCTTGCATGAAGCAGGATAAGGTGCAGGCCTTTGGTGGAGCATTTGAGCAGCATTGAGTGAGCGTGGTTTCTGCAGGCAGATCAGCAGGTTTAAATCTGTACCATGGTAGCTCTGTTACCCCAGCAGGATCTTGAGATCCGGGGAGCTACAGAGAGGGGGGCGGGTGTCACTCAGTGACAGTCTGGGCACTAACAGGCATCACCATTGCTGGGTCATGACTGAGCGGGGCATTTCTTCCTTTGAACTACCAGCCAAGGAGGGTGCCTTGTCCCTGAGGAAAAGAGGGTCAAATTCGCTTCCTGCTAAGAAAGGCTGGCCAGAGAAATAGGCGTATTGCACGGACCATGGAGGGTCACCTTTACCCCCTCGCGCCCTCCAAGCGTCCCGACCCCCGTCTCCCGCCGCAAACACGTCATTTCGAGCGCGCAGGGCCACCAAACTGCATTCACAGATAGACATCGCGAATCAGGATCATCCGGCGAGCGGTTCCTGGACTGAGCCGAGAGCTCCAGTGATTTGCCTGGCCTGCCACCACCGAGTCATTTAAGAAGTGAAATATGCCAGCGGGGCCGGGTACCCGCACCTGGGAGCCTGCCCCCTCTGGGGTGGCGTGGGGGCTGCCAATAGGTGGGCAACGGCTATGCCTCTGCGGCTGGCGCGCTCGCTGGGGGGCCCCGCAGGTTCCCCAGCCCATTGCGCTGTGCCAGTCTCACGCCTGACCCGGCGCCAGGAACAGCCAGAGGCTCCGCTGTGTGCACTTCCGTGGAGACACTGCCAACTCCGCTCCGGAAAGGCAGGGAGGGGGGCCCACAGGCGGAAGGTAGGACGGGGAAGGACCCCCGAAATGCGGCATCCTCAAGGACTCTGGGGACTCGGGCTTCCTGCGCCTCTGCGGCGCTTCTGCTCGCATTGTGCTTCCCCGGCAGCGCGAGCCGAGATTTGCGCGCTGGCGGCAGGCCGGCAGGAGGGATGGAGCCGCAGGGAACCGCTCCCTGCCCCCGCGCACGCACCGCTAGACCGCAGTGTC
>NW_005871096.1:3805756-3895399 GCF_000147115.1 Myotis lucifugus
GGGCTAGCCGCCCGCAAGTCCCGCGCGCCTAGGGCGGAGGGGCGAGGAGTGGGACCAGCAGCACCTGGGAGACGCGCTCAGGTCCCCGGGAGCCGGTGCTGCGGCAGCGAGGCAGGAGGTCCCTCGGGTAATGCCCTCGCCGCACCTGCTGTCCCTCCTACTGTAGACGTGGGGGCAAGAGGGGCAGCCTCAGGCCCGGCACCAGGGGGTGTTCGCTCACCTGATCTTGTTTTAAGAAAGACGACCCTTAGAAGCCTTTTTCTCTCTGACCAAGCTACCTGTGTCCAGGTCTGTTAATTCATTCAACCCATATATATTTGTGCACCGATGTAGTTGCCCAGGACCCAGAGATAAAAAGAAAACTCAAAGTCCTAGCCTTCAAAATACTTACATTCTAAAGGGAAGGGGTTGGGGGCGCAGACAATAAGTGTGTAAAAGAATAGACGGCAGTTGTGGAGAGGGGTCTATATTAAGAAGATAGAAGAGGAGAAGACACTAGGACCTGGGAAGAGAGCGTGCAGGCTAACTTCCATTACCTCTCCGCCCTCTGCCTGGGAGACTGACCAGGGTGTCCAGGTTCCACTAATGGAGGGAGGCAGGAAGGAGATCAGCGGGTGGAGGAGGGGAAATGGGGCATTTATGCTGCCTCTCATTGCAGAAGTCAGAGGATTGGCCACACCGTCCAGCTAAAAGCTGCATGCAGCTCTCCCCGTCTCCTCTTGTCACACCCACGTCCCTGGGCCTGGCGGTGGTAAAGGCTTCCCCATCCCATTCTGATTTCCCCACCCTGCCCACTTCCTCCTAGTGGCCTCTTAATAAATTCTTCTGATCTGTCCCTATATGAGCATGCCTTCTGTTTTGCATGAGAGCCTAACTGATGACCAAGGAGGGTTTTTCTGAAAAGATGATGCGATGAGGTGACGTGAATAGGAGAGATGTTAACCATGCAACAATCTCAGGAAACATTTCCAGATGGGAGCAAAGGCCTTCAGGTAAGAATGAGCTTGGTGGGGGATCAAGGACCCCGCAGACTGGAGCTTGCAGGGGAAAGAACCGGGTGGGAGTGATAGCATGGGAGAGGTAGGCCAGGTCCCTGGGAATGTGGGTGGGGTGGGGCATCCACTGGTGAGCCCACTGCTGGGTATGTAATTGCTCAATGCCCTGAGCTAACTTAAAGCAAATGGATTCACTTTTTAGAATGGCTGCTGGCAAGATGCATGGGACAGGGCAGGAAGTCCATGGCTGCCTCAGCAACTAAGTGTCTGTTCCCTGTTCAGAAGCCAGGTTTAGCCTTTGTCCAATCGGCTGCTTTACTAGGGGGATGGAACAAAAAGCAGACCTGAAATTCCACTGTTACTGGCTTTGGAGTCAGACAGCCTTCAGTTTATTTACTTTTAAAACACTTATATGGCACTTGCATAGTGCCAGGCACTATTCTAAGTGCATTACAAATAATTGACTAACTCATTCTGTATTCCAGCCCTGTAAGATAGACTGTTATCATCCCCGTGAGGAAACCAGGCGATGGAGAGGGGTGTCACGCAGCTGGTGAACAGTGAGGCCCGCATTCAAGCCCAGACAGCCTGGCGCCAGATCTGCTCTTAACCTCACACCAAGCGGCCTTGCCAGTCCCGGTCCAGACTCTGCTACATACAATTTGTGCCTCAGTTTCCTCATCTCAGATGAGGTTGAAATGGCAACACTTCAGCATTATAATTGTGAAGAGGAAACAGCGTCCTAAATGTGAAAGGACGGAAGTGGGTCCTGGCAAGTAGTTAGTGCCCAGTACAGGCCAGATGACCATCCCTTCTGTCCTACCTTCCAAAAAGGAGAGGATGGAGGAGAAGTTACAAAGGAGGGTAAAGAAGGCAAGTGGAAGAAAAGGGCTAATAAAATATAGTCAGAAGATGACCCTTGTCTTCAAAAAGAAACATGGCAAAGTAAATAATTCACAAAATGACTCCAGCAAGCTAGCACAAGATGCCACACTAACACAGGCTCCGCTGCAGGGAGTAACCATGAGGAGGAGAAGCCATGTGAGCTAAATGACATATCTGAATCCATTTGAAAATGCATATTAAGATTAAATCTACACAATGGAATACTACTCAGCCATAAGAAAAGATGAAATACTGCCATTTGCAACAACATGGATGGACCTTAAGAATATTATGCTAAGTGAAATAAGTCAGAAAAAGCTAAGAACCATGATTTCACTCTTATGTAGGATATAAAACTGAAACTCGGGAAGGCAATAGCAGTGTGGTGGTTGCCAGAGGGAAAGGAGTAGGGGGAGAAGGGGTCATAATATACACTGACAGGAGAAGAGTTGACTTTGGATGGTGGGCACACAGTGCAATTATAGATCTTACTAGAGGCCCGATGCATGAAAATTCATGCAAGAGTAGGCCTTCCTTCCCCTGGCTACCAGCACCAGCTTTCCTCTGGCACCTGGGACCCAGGCTTCTCTCCTCTGGTCGGCTGTAGGCAACCAGGACCCGGGCTTCCCTCCTGCTGGCCGGGCTGGCTGCAGGCACCTGGGACCCCAGGCG
Source organism: Myotis lucifugus (assembly GCF_000147115.1). Taxonomy (NCBI): domain Eukaryota; kingdom Metazoa; phylum Chordata; class Mammalia; order Chiroptera; family Vespertilionidae; genus Myotis; species Myotis lucifugus. The sequence continues at coordinate 3,808,309 of NW_005871096.1, forward strand.
GCTTCACCTGGGCCCCGGCTTTGTCAGGAAGGACATCAGGAATGACGTCCAGAAGATGTCCAGTCTATCCAGTCTAATTAGCATATTACCCTTTTATTAGTATAGATAACATAGAAGTCCACACCTGAAACCTATATATATATATGATGACCAAAGTCACCCCAATAAATTTAATTTAAAAAGAAAGAAATATAATGTGAACCACATTAAAAAAGATTAAATCTACGATATCTCTAAAATGTCTGCTATTGAAATTGGCATTCAAACTAAAACATTGTTTTCCGTGGAAATACATCTTTTAAGGTTTACAATCACAAAGCAACATCTGTTTTTTTTCTGAACTCTATTACCAATAACAAATTCATGTAGATTACCAAAGACCCAAAACTTAGAACCGTAAGAGAAGTCAACGCTAATGCTATTATCAATATATTTAACATGCCATTGTTAAGCACCTAATATGGGTAAGATATTGTACTACAATCAGAAGAATCCACAAATGGGCACAGACTTTTCCCTTTAGGAGCTAATAATTTTGTTTGTGAAATGATATTTTCACTTCTATATAATGTTGTTTTCAAATATAAATGTAATATATATTTCCAGAGGAGAAGATTTGAAAGACATCATGAAGAAAACAAATCTGGAAGAAATATCACAATTCAAAGATCATCACTACTTGGGAAATATGAAGCAACATTTTGATTGGAAAAAAATAACCGTAAGATAAGTGCCAAATGGGAGATGTGGTGTATTCAAAGAACATGGAATCTTGTAATAGATTTATTGAGATATTCACATACCATACAATCCACTCATTTAAAATATGCAATTCAATGTTTTTTAGTATTTTCCCAAGTTGTGCAACCATCACCACAATTAATTTGGAACGTTTTCATCTCTCCAGAAAGAAACCCCATTCATATGAGTAGTCATCCTCCAAAGCTCCCAGGTCCCCGAGCCCCGGAAACCACTAATCTACTTTCCTTCTCCATAAAGTTGCCTATTCTGGGCATTTCATATAGATGGAGTCATAAAATATATAGTCCTTTGTGTGTGGCTTCTTTCACATAGCGATGTTTCCATCCATGACTCAGCATGTATCAGTACTTCATTCCTTTTTATGGGCAAATGATATGCCATCGTATGGATATACCACATTTTGTATACTCATTCATCAGTTGATAGACATTTGGGTCGTTTCAACTTTTTGGTTATTGTGAATGATGCTGCCATAAACACTCACATACACGTTTTTGTGTGGACATATATTTTCAATTCTCTTGGGAGTATGCCAAGAAATAGAATTGCTGTGTCATGATAACTCTATGTTTAACCATTTGATAAAATACCAGAATGTTTTTCAAAGTGGCTTCACCATTTTACATTCTCACAGAAGTATATAGTAAGTGTCCCAATTTCTTCACATCCTTGCTATCACTTATTATTGCACAAATTTCTTATTTAGCTATCATAGTGGCTTCTTCTGATTTTAATTTGCATTTCCCTGATGACTAATGATGTTGAGCATTTTTTCATGTACATATTGGTTATTTGTACATCTTCTTGGGAGAAATGTCTATTCAGATCCTTTGTCCATTTTTAAATGAGTCATTTTTCTTCTTATCATTGAATTATAAAAGTTCTTTTTGCATTCTAGATAGGAGTCCCTTATCAGATACATATGATTTGCAAGTATTTTCTCCCTTTCTGTGTGTTGACTTCTCACTTTCTTGATGCTGACCTTTGAAGCACAAACGTTTTTCTTTTTTTTTCTTTTTTTATTTGTTGATTGATTTTAGAGAGAGGGGAATGGTGAAAGAGAGTGGTTTTTTTTGTTCCACTTATTTATACATTTATTGTTTAATTCTTGTATGTGCCCTGATCAGGGATTGAACCCACAATCTTGGCATTTTGGAACAATGCTCCAACCAACTGACCAACCCAGCCAGGGCTGACGTACAAAAGTTTTGGGGTTTTTTTGTTTGTTTGTTTTTTTAATATATATTTTATTAATTTTTTACAGAGAGGAAGGGAGAGGGATAGAGAGTTAGAAACATCAATCAGCTGCCTCCTGCACACTCCCCACTGGGGATGTGCCCGCAACCAAGGTACATGTCCCTGACAGGAATCGAACCCGGGATGAAGCACAAAAGTTTTAAATTTTGATGAAGTCTAATGTATATGTTTTTTCTTTTTGTTGCTTATGCTTTTGGTGTCAGATCTAAGAAAGCATTGCCTAATCCAAGGACATGAAGATTTATGCCTGTGTTATCTTCTAACAGTTCTATAGTTGGTCACTCTTACATTTAGATATTTAATCCATTTTTAGTTATTTTTGTAAAAGGATGGGTTTTGAGTTCAGACAAACTGTCATGGGCTGGGTATTCTAAGAAACATGGAATTTTAAAGATGCAAGGATTTCATTAGGGGAATGGCTGTGAGGGAAATGCAGACAGAGCCAGATGCAATAGGAGAGCAGGCAGAGCACAGTGCAAATCTGATTTGCAGTGAAGAGAGGGAAGGAGGTCAGGTAGAAGCGCTGTAGACTGCCTTTCAGTCCAAGGAAGGTTCAGCAAAGCCATCTTGAGGTTCATGAGCCATAGGCCACCTGAGGAGTCCCAGGTCTTACAAGAAGGAAGGAGCCTACCTTAGTATCCCTGCTATATTTAGTAACTGACTAGGAATGACCAGGAAAGTGCAACTCAATGCAAACATGGCAACGGACTTTGGTCAGTTAAGCTCCATGATGGGCTCATTTCATGGTTGCTACACTTAAGTTTGAATCCAGCCCTGTCATTCATTATGTTGCATGAGTGAACATGTTATTTAACCTCTCTGCATCTCAGTTTTATTATAAAGCACCTGTTTTTTTCTAAGTGCTTGGCACTTAGAAATCAGTGGTTATAAATAACTTTGATGACATTGTGTATTAAAAAATATACACTGAGTGGCCAAATTATTATGACCGGCCAGATTATTATGACCACCCCATCAGTACAATGAAGTGAATTAGTTATGCAAATAATAATAATAATAAAACCTTGAGAATATTTGCTTAGGAAGTTTTCTTCAATATTCAGTATTTTTGGAAGTGTCAATGAAGTACTGATGGAGTGGTCATAATAATCTAGCCGATCATAATAATCTGGCCACTCAGTGTATATCTATTAATATAGAAAATGAAATAAATCAATTGATAAGAATGAACTTTAAATTTTATTGTGTGTAATACTTTGAAGACTTATGATTGGTGGTCGATAAGTGTACTAAATTTCTCACATTCTAAAGTCTGACTGAGAGGTCACCTTCCTGGTGACCTCCTTATCAACCAAGTCAAAATTAATCACATCAACTGTGTTCCCATAATATTGTGGTTCTCACAATAACAAAGTAGGTGTAAGACTCTTTAAGAAGGGTTTTGACAAATTCTTTAAATTCAGCATTACTTTGATTTTAAAGCCATTTAAAAATAATGTGACTAACAATTTTAACTTCCCAGACTATAGACAGACTGAATAACTTTCCTGCTACAGAAGTCCTATAAATGCCACACAAAGTATGAAAAATATTCTTCATAAGTAGTATAGCTGAGTTCAAAAGAAATTAACAGAAATTCCCTAGGAGGCAAAATGGAGAGGAAACATAAAACTAGAGCAATAAGCTGTCCAGTTGAGCCTTGACTACCCTATGGAGAGACATAATGAACAGTGGCTGCTAGACTCAGAAACTTAGAGCTAAGGTTTTAGTACCAGATGTCAAGGCCCTGGACCTTTGACATGTGGAGAACTGAAACTGAGCAGCAACACACACACACACACACACACACACACGCACACACACACACACGACTCCCACAGAGAAAGACTGATCCACAAATTATTCCACCACCGCTACAGAAGGAGACAATAAGGAAAATAAGGAAGCTCTGTTGTCTTGACCTCAGCTCTAGGTTGGGGGACAGGAGGGAGGGGGTCGCTACAGGTGAACCCCTCTTGAGAATGTGTAAACAAAAGCCTGATCCTCTTTATAGATAACATACAGATGATTCAGGGCCCCTGCAAGCTAAGAAATTACCTTGAAATTTGGTCTAGGTCCTAGACTCTAGGACCTCCTGGGCACCTAGAAGAAGCACATATAAAATCCCTTTGGAAGACATGCCTTCCATCTAAGCCTCACAGGACTCCCATAAACAAACCCTGCTGAAGATGAGCTCACAATCCAAAGGTACAAAGCGCATGCAAACACCATACAACCTGAACAAAATTCAAGAGACATAACAAAGAACTATATTAGGCCCCCCAGAAATTTATTTAACAGAACTATCAGATAAGGGTTATACAATAAATTTTTAAAAGATTAGAGACATCATCAGATAATTAATCAAAGCAGAAGAAAATAATTATATAATTTTTAAAAACCATAGCTATGAAATAGTATGCAGAAAACAACTATTTTAGTCATAAATTTAAAACTTAAAGGATGGTTTAAAACACAGGTTACAGAGAAAATTGTGAACTGAAGAGAAAATTTGTGAACTGGAAGATAGGTCCTTGGAAATGATATGAAATGAAGTAATAGGAAAATAGGGAAAAAATATTAAAGAGGGGTTTAGATAATATGAATGTCCCACAAAACACTTCCTAGAAATTATAGAAAATGAGGGGAGGTAATATTTCAAAAGATAATAGCTAGAATCATGACAATAAGAAACACTGAGATAACTGTCTCTTTATATCTCTTTAATACTCTACGGTAGTTAGATGTAAAGTAGAACTTGGTCCTTTTCTAGAGCAGCGGTTCTCAACCTGTGGGTCGCGACCCCTTTGGCGTCGAACGACCCTTTCACAGGGATCGCCTTACAGTGGTTGGCAAACTCATTCGTCAACAGAGCCAAATAGCAATAGTACAATGATTGAAATTTCTTTTGAGAGCCAAATTTTTAAAACTTAAACTATATAGGTAGGTACATTGTTATTAACTTAATTAGGGTACTCCTAAGGCTTAGGAAGAGCCACACTCAAGGGGCCAAAGAGCCGCATGTGGCTTGAGAGCCGCAGTTTGCCGACCACGGGCTAAGACCATCCTGCATATCAGATATTTACATTATGATTCATAACAGTAGCAACATTACAGTTATGAAGTAGCAACGAAAATAATTTTATGGTTGGGTCACAACATGAGGAACTGTATTTAAAGGGCCAGAAGGTTGAGAACCGCTGTCTTAGAGATTGGCACTGCCATGGCTTATCACCAGGGAAGTGAGAAATGGATGAATAAATGAATGACAATGGCCAAATGTAACACAGAGCAAATAGTTTGAGTCAGTCTATTGTGCAAGTCAAATTCACTTTTAACATATTTTTAAATCTTTTTAATTTTTTAATTGTATTTGATTTACAAAATTCTAAGGAAATTTTCTAAGAGAAATACATATAAAACTTATACTGAGATAACACTTCCAAACTACTGATTTTCTGGGTACTGAATAACTTCCTTAAATCTGAAGAATCGTGTTATTCTTCAAATTTAAAAACTCTCATTTCTTTCAAAGTTTCCTCCCTTCCATTTTCTTTCTTCTAGGACTCCTATTTGTTGTTTTTCCTATTGGCAGTCCTCAATGTCTCCTCTTTTCTCTCATATTTTCCATCTCTTTGTCTTTCTGCTCAGTTTCTGAGCAACTTCCTTAACCTTATTTTCTAGTCTTTCTATTGAATTTTTAACTTTAATAACTATAACTTTATCATTAAGAGTTTGTGTTCTTTGAGTATTGTTTTCTCTTAGCAAAATATCTTTTGTGTGGATATATTAACTTCTTAAAACAGAGTATATTAGAAATTTAAAATTTTTTTCTTACGGGGTGATGGAAATATTTTGCATCTTCATGGCTGATGGTTATATAGTTACATAAATATTTAATGAGCTATACATTTACAATTTCTGCATTTTTCTGTCAATTCTACCTTTTAAAAAAGTAATTTTGTGTCCTAGCCAGTTTTGCTCAGTGGATAGAGCATTGGCCTGCAGAACAAAGGATCCTGGGTTCAATTCCAGTCAAAGGCACGTACCTCTTGCAGGTTCCTCCCAGGCCTGGGCCATGGTTGGGGCTCATGCAGGAGGTAACCAATGGATGGAAACATCACATTGATGTTTCTCTCTGCCTTTCCCTCTCTCTTTACTCTCTCTAAAAGATCAATGGAAAAATATCTTTGGGTGAGGATTAAAAAAAAAAGGTAACTTTGTGCCTGGCCAGCATGGCTCAATGATTGAGCATCAGCCTATGAACCAGGAGGTCAAGGTTTGATTCCCAGTCAGGGCACATGCCTGGGTTTGGGGCTTGATCCCTAGTGCGGGGTGTTCAGGAGGCAGCCGATCAATGATTCTCTCTCATCATTGATGTTTCTATCTCTCTCTTTCTCTCCATTCCTCTCTGAAACCAATAAAAATATTAAAACAAAAAAAAAGTAACTGCTATTCTAGGAGGATTAAGAGCAAGGGTAGATCTGGGTTTTACTAGTCCTGAAGCTTTTACAAATTACATATATAAAATTGACAAAAATGGGTTAGAATGACAAAAGAAAGAAAACAAATTACAAATTTTAACAAGTTATTAAATACCATAAACTTTACAAACTTTAGAAAAATAACAAAATTATTTTGTTAACTGCCTGACACATCTCTATAATGTTTTTTTTCTACCTTATTGGGGAGTTGCATCTTCTTCGATTACCTCATCATACGATAACGTTTTGTATCATTTTCTATTGAGAGAAGTGAGAGAGATTATTCAGGATTGTCTCTAGCATGGTAAATTGACATTTGTTTTGTTTTGTTCGTTTGTTTTTACTAAAATGTTCCTTTATTAGACTATATGTACTCAGGGGAAAAATGGAAATCACAATATAGTTATATTGCTATATTCTTTAAAATGGGGGGAAAGGACATGAAAAATTGCTTTCAAAGAGTAAATGCTGCAAAGTTCAGAGGTTGATTTGCCCTAAGAATAATAGCACTGAAGTAATTTAAATTCTGTTTATTTACTTTTACAGTCAATGTGCTATCATTGTTTATTTAGAAGCTACTGTTTAAATGCAGGTGCATATTATCACAGGAGTTAGAGACACACTTGTGCTTGAAAGAAACTAAAATGGTTCTGAACCTTATGAACCTACTGTAAACACACACACACACACACACACACACACACAAGTTTATCAAACGTAACTCCCATGTGGGATTCAAGGCTTATTAAATGGTGAGTAATAAAAATAGACTAATTTAAACCTTACACATGTATTGTGTTAGTAAAAACTTAAAGTAACACTAGTAATTGTTTTGAACTTAGACCAACAGAAGTTTTTGTGGGAGACGAATATTTTATCACTAGCAAAGGTAAGAGTTGCTAGCACATGACAATATTAAAATCTTGTTTCTGTTATTGATAGTTCAAAAGTGTCTTTCAGCTGCACAGTTCATTGCTGATTATGTGACATACATTTTTAAGATTGTTATCAAATTTCAGAAAACCTCTATCAAGTTTTCTTAATATGAGTTATAAGATGTCAGGTCTTTCAAGTTTCCTGTAATACATAGTTATTGTAATAATAACCCATTTAAAATACTCTTCAAATTGACAGTTCTCGTTAACCATTTTGTTATCAACATTCCTGTGGTAGTTATGTGTTGAATTTTATGTTACATTTGTCATCAGCATTTCATGTTAGCTCAGCTGGAAAATTAATCGTTGGAATTTTGATAAATTCTATGTCACATAATTCCCATAAAAATTTCGCAGTATGTTTATAATTTTATACACTGCATTATCAAGACTATTTCTAATGGACTAGAACTTCCAATTTGGCTGGAACTCATTGAGAACCAAATTCTCCATTTCTAGTTTTACATGTCTGATGATGGAAAAAATTTTCCACAAACGAGCTCCTGGCTCCACGTCAATCATGTTTCTCCCCCACACCCACATCCCAGGGTGCCAGGCGCCATAGGCCATGGTCATATCTCAATCCAGTCTCTGATGCAGCTCCTTTGTGTCATGGTGCTGAGTGAACTGACACAGCAGAAAATAAGAATATCACTAACCAAGAATCAAGTCAAAGATTTTAAATACGAAAAAAAAAGAATATCACTAAAAATTATTTCTATGACAGGACAACTGGCAGTAACATATCCATTCGCAAAACTGTGACCCTTCCTCTTTAAAAAAATAAAAATAATAAAAACGTGGTTGTTTTTTTTTAAAAAGAGAGAGAGAGAGAGAGAGACAGCAGTCTTAACCACTGCACTTAAAATACCTTTTACAAACATTACAAAAATATATGACCATGTAAACATTCTGAAGGCTAGCCCCAGGGCCTTGGAAGAAGCCAGTGCAAGTGAGGGGCCATGAGCTTAGCTTCCTGGTTAATCTGCCTCTGCCTGTGAGACAGACACAAGTGAGATGAACTCTCTTCTGTCATCCATTAGAAAAGCATAGTTCTCTCCAGGGTGGCTTTTCCCTCACATGTTGAGTGACTGGAAGTTGAGACAAAATCCATAATAATGATTTATTCCTTAAAAAGGAACACATTGACAGAAAAATCAAATTTATTTGAATGACTATTCTTTATAGCAAAGGATGATTAAAACAATAAATTCTGCATTTCATGGGCTCACTTAGTAAAGAATATGGATTTTGTGATGGAAACCACTAAAGCTTATGATTTTCAAATTTAGCAATTAGATGCTAATCCTTTCTAGTTTCTGATACGTACACTTTAACCTTTAAGCATGTACCTGATTATCATTTATTATCCTGTTATTAACTAATGCTAAAGCACTTTAGGAGGGAAATTAAATATATATGGGGAGAGTGGAGGAACAGGGCAGTCTTTTCTAAAACTGTGCTGATAGGGAGCCTGCTTCCCATTCAGTTCAAATGCCAGGCAGTATGGCTGCTTCCTCTGTTCCCATGGAAACCTCAGCCTTGCTGAAGTTCAAGTTAATTTCTTACTGCCGTCTGCCTGTTGAGCTACAGGGCTTTCTCCAGCTAATATCATGCAGAGGCCTGTTAGGAGACTGAGGTTTACTTAGGAACTCCCTGGACTGTGTCCACAGGAGGTCGAGATTGAAAACAGATCCAACCGAACCTCAGTGCAAAATTTGCAGAAGAATAAAGAGTTAAAATATACTGTGTGAGCTTTTTTTATTTTTAAATTAACCAATGTTTAATGCAAATTGACTAGGTGGGATATTAAAAGTAGTTCACATTACATTGGACAAAGTTTCTGTGATGTTTTTATCATCCCTTTAAACTCTGAAATTGACCACATTTCTATGTGTGTCTTAAAAATGTTAATGATATCCTGAATCAAAGTCACAAGCTGGTGACCCGTGAATCAGCCCTGACCTGTGGACATGTTTTTTGGCCTCTGCAGTGTTATAAAACAATGCTTGAATTAGTTGCCAACTTCTACAAATTAGAAAGCTCCATGAGGAGAAGAAAAAGAAAGAAAAACCTTCTAGATTTCCAACTTCTCTTGAAAACTTGGAAGATGTGGCTGGCTCTCCAATCCTGCATTGTCAAAGCCAAAGCTCAGTAGCCGAGGCCCTCTGGGAGGGGCGTGGCTCTCCCAAGTGCCACAAACCCTGTCACTCCTGACCCGGTCCCATTTGCCTGCTTCATTCATTAGCAGTAACTGCTTGGCCTCTAGGACCCTTACATTCATAATTCTTGCCCTCAGTTCAGGGTTTGCCAACTTCCTAAAGAGGAAAACATAAACTTAAAAACTCAGTCATGGACTAGCTCACAGAATACAGAATTTTTAGCAGCCTAATACATGGAGTAGCAAAATAAATAATCACTTTTGTTTGCTTCTTTAGCATTCATTCTCTAGCGTAAATTACTTGATTTAAATAATTTGCAATACTGTCCATCAAATATCAGCAAAGTAGAAGACTGTAAGCATGTCAGCCTTTCTGTTTTCCACCGAAGGATATTTGTTAGTAATAACCACCAGAATTTGTTGTTTGCTTACTTAATGGCAGGTACAGTATTTAAAGCAACTCCATGTCCAGTCATTTTATAGATGAGAAAACTGAGACTTAGGAGAATCAATAACTCAACCAAGTCATAGAGCTAGAAAATACAAACTTCAGCTTCACTCAATTATTTCTCATTCTAGAGCCTGTGCATTAAACCACTACTGCTTCTTTTTTTAAATCTTTATTGTTGAAAGTACTATATATGTCCCCCCCCATTAACCACTACTACCCCCCCTGCCTCCCCTGCCCCCCACCCTAGGCTTTCACCACCCTATTGTCTGTGTCCATGGCTTATGCATATATGCATACAAGTTCTTGGGTGATTTCTTCCCACCCACCAACCCACCTTCATCTTCTCTCAGGATTTGACAGCCTGTTCCATGCTTCTATATCTCTGGGATCTATTTATTCACAGTCTATTTTGTTCAGTAGATTCCACATATGAGTGAGATCATGTGAACTGGACTTCTCTGGATGGCGTATTTCGCTTAGAATACTACTCACCAGGTCCCTCTATGCTGCCTCAAAGGGTAAGAAATCCTTCTTTTTTTACTGCTGCATAGTATTCCATGGTGTAAATGATCCACATCTTTTTTATCCACTCATCTACTGATGGGCACTTGGGCTGTTTCCAGATCCTCATTTTAGTTAAATTATTTCTATATTTCTATTGCAGTATGTTCAGGACGGGGGGAATCTATGACACAGCCCTGACCTTCAAGGAATACAGAATTTCAATGAGGGTAATTGTATTAGTAGGCTTTATTGCCTACAATGCCCGCAAGCAAATAAATATGTGATGACATACAGCACTGAATGTGTTATTTGAGAGGGAAATAGAAAGAACTATGATAATACATAGAACTGAAGCAGGAGAAATTTGCATGCAGACATTTGGAAGTACAAAGGGATACAGTGCTTTGGGAAAACTGAAAGTAGTTGGCGTGAGCAAAAACAAAAACAGGCATTTCCCAAAATGATTTGTACAATTGGCCAATAATGTGGTAGGATAATACTCTGAAATATTAGCAGATGTTTTTAAGTGGATATTTACTTTCTCCCTTTGCCCCCCCCCCCCCTTCCCTGTGTTTCAGCAGCTCAGTGGCCCATACTGACTGCCCTCGGGAAGTGATGTGCTGACGAGGCAGATGGAGCCTTTGATAGTCTCACAATCCCTCTTGAGTGTCAGTCTGTCACAGGACAACAGAATGATGCCTGTGCCCCAAAGGGGGGCTCAGAAATGGCAAAGTCCACTGTCAGAACTGAAAGCTCCTCCTGCACAGGAAAAAAAGGATATTTTGGCATCTTTTTGTCCCTTATTCTGCAGGGACAGATGATGAATGGCCAACTGGATAGATGACCATCATTTCAGTAGATACTAAGTGTGGAAACATTGGCATTGCCAGTCAGATGGATCCCCTCCAAAATGCATACCAATACTCATTCCCCTGGAATTTGGCTGTAGATCCCAGGGAGAGTGAGATTAAGTTTCCATCTTCCCTATGGATTGGAGACTCAAAGACTGACAAAATAGGTTGAGTATAGAAAGTTAAAGAAATACATGTAGTGCTTTTTGCCCACCACATTGTGGAACATATCATCTTTTAGTAATCACAAATTATAATGAAATTTCATTTATTTTGCCTAACACGTTGACAAACATTAAATAGGTTGATAATTACCAGTTTTTGAGATTGTGGGAGACATGCACAAATCCTGTTGGTGGGAAAATAAACCAATATAAACATTCCTGTGGGCATGTATCCATTCTAAGGAAATCACTGGATATGCACTTAATATATAAACCACATTCATTTTGGTGTTGTTTATAATAGTGAATAATTACAGTAACGTATTCAACAGAAAGGGGCTTTTTAAATAAATTAGATAAATTGTTAAAATGGACTAAGATATAGCCCTTAGAAATCATTGAAGTAATTCAGTGCTTGCTAACATATAAATGCTTATAACATATAAATGAGAGAAAAGCGTTTTTTCAAATAATGTGCATATTATTAAATTCTTATAACTACATACTTACACTTGCATAGAAAAATTCTGTGAAGATATTCACCAATATGCTAACAGTGACAATCTTTGATTGACATGATTATGAATAATTTAAATTTTGTGTGTATTGATTCTCTATATTTTCTAACTATTGCAATGGGCATGGATTATTTGTGTCACTATTTTCTTAATCTTATTTTTTTAAAGTAGTTGAGGATGGCTGAAGCATAACCTTGACCATGGATGAATGATAAGAGTGAGAAATGGAGAGGCACTTAGGGTTCACATAATAAGCTCCAAGATTGACACTTATTCACAAAGGCATTTTTTCAACATTCCAGTAAACAGCACACTGTAAAAGTGACTGAGTCATTTCTCTCAGCAGGCACCAAAAGACCTTGAGAATTAACATGAGAGTCAATATCTTAACATTTTTAATCTCATATACATGGCTTCAATACAGATAGTTTATTTTCCTTTGCCTATGTTGCCTAGACAACAAAATATAGAGTAGCATGTCTTTAAGGTGATAATTATGTACTCTCTGTCCAATACACCACAATTATTATCTATACTACTGGGTCTCCTACTTTTATTCAGAACCAACCCGTTTGACAACCCCACGTACTCCCCTAAACAAGGCAGTAATTTGTAAAGCAGAACCTGCTCCTCATCTAGTAGCTTCCTCCCTGGGAAAGAGACACTTGAGACTTAACACCCTGCAGGTGATCCTAACACATCTGCCCCAGACACTCCCAGTCCGATCTACACTATTTAGTTCTAAGAAACCACATAACATCTTGTCACGTCCTTTTTCTTGGTTTTACTTGTACTGGCTTCCTAGATATGCTGCAACAAATCACCACAAACGTGGGGCCTTAAAACAACAGGGATTTATTATTTCACAATTTTGGAAGCAAAGTCCAAAATCAAGGTTCAGAAGAGCCATACTCCCTCTGATGGTCTAGGGGAGAATCCTATCTTGCCTCTTCCTTTCCAGGGGCTCCTAGCATACCTTGGTTTGGGGCAGCAGAACTCCAAACTCTGCCTCCAGTTTCACATGATCTTCTCGCCCCTGCACCTCCCTGTTTCAGATCTCCCTCTCTTTTCTCTTTTATGGACACCAGTCATTGGATTTAGGACCCACCCTCAAATCAGCATGCTCCCACCAAGAGATCTTTGACTTAGTTACATCTGCAAAGAACCTGTTTCCAAATAAGGTCACATTCACAGGTCCTGGGATTAGGATTTGGACGTATCTTTTAGGGAGACACAATTCAATTTATATCTGATTTTCTTTTTAGTAAGGAGCTAATTATAATCATAGCTAACATTTATTGAGAACTTATTGAGGCATCAGGTTAAGCATTTCTCAAGCATTATCTCAGTTAAGTTATAAAATGCCTGGGCCCTACTCTACCCTTCTACCTCCCATCAACTACCAAATATCCAGTTTCTATTACTTTGCCTTCTGGTAAGGAGAGTAGCATGTCAAAATTCCTGCCAGTGAATAGAGCAACGGTTTTCAATTGCTCCTAGACAATCACTAGTACAACCTGTTTGGTTACTTTTTGAATCTGTACAGCTAGACTTACACTTGGTTGTACTTCCAATGTGATCTGGTACCAGGCCCTTTTTAAGGACTGTATCTTTGTCTACTTCCTGACATATGTCAAGTGCCTGTGTCAGGTTAGATCATCATAATGCATACTGTTTTTTCCAACATTTTATTATAAAATATTTCAAACATACAATAAAATTGAGAGAATTTTACAATTAACACCCATATACTCAGTGCCTAAATTCTATAGTAATGTTTTATTATTCTTGTTTTATTCTATAATTATGCATCCATCTACCCTACCTATCCATGAAACCCTCTTATTGTTTTCTTCCCCCAAGTACTTCAGCATGCATATCATTAAACCAGCCAGAACACAGACTCTTTGCTGCAGGCAGATCCCTAAAGAGAGGAAAGAGAGAGGAGGTTAGCTGAATATGCCCAGTTTCTTCTTCCACACTACCAGTTAACCCGGGCACTTCTCTTGCCATGGGGAGGAATAAGAAGTGGTGAGAGAGGCCAAGAGTGTGAAGGTAGGGATCTCTCTCCATAAGGAAACAGGAAGAGTAGAGAATCTATTCCAGGGGTGGGCAAACTTTTTGACTCGAGGGCCACAATGGGTTCTTAAACTGGACCGGAGGGCCGGAACAAAAGCATGGATGGAGTGTTTGTGTGAACTAATATAAATTCAAAGTAAACATCATTACATAAAAGGGTACAGTCTTTTTTTTTTTTAGTTTTATTCATTTCAAAAGGAAACAGGAAGAGTAGAGAATCTATTCCCTTACAAAGAATACACTGAGTGATTTAATGAGTTTCTTTAATAGCATCCAAATAATAAACACAAGAGTGTCCTGTCATTCCTAACACTACTTCCAAGAAACAATCTGGACTTCAGTAACTCTAGGGTCCTCTATTTTTCATAGTTCATCTATAACTATATCATAGCTGTTTCTCATTGCTTTTTTATTTGCCTGTTGCTCTCATTCTCTCATACTCCTGAAGTTCATTCTCCATGCAATGAGGAATCTGAAGGCCTATGATGATGGACTCACATCCCATTAGTTCCCTGATCAGAGAGGGAAAAATATTATTTACTTCCAACTCCATGCTGAAATATTCCAAAGAAGGACTAAAATTGGTCCACCTTGGATCACATATCTGTCCTGGACCAATCACAGGGCCAAGAAGACAACATCCAACTTGGGTCATGTGTCAACCCTTGTATTCAAAGAAATAAAGTATATTATAGAAAGAAGTAAGGGGTGCTGGGCCTCACAGAAAGAAATTCCAATGTTCTAACTCATTTATTTATATCATTCTTACTCCAATGCCCACTCCACCCATAAACTGTGCTAAAAGTTAAAACTCCTGTTGGTGTTATAGTGAGAAAAACCTCTTCAGCAAACTTTTTTTATATTGTGTCATTGGGGAGCAGTGATGTTTTTAAAGAATCTGTTTAGATTAAGTGAGTGATTAGTAAAAGATTTATATGCTTTCATTTCAAGGAATATTGAGAGTTTTTACTAAGATTGACCATGAAATTTTTTGTTCTTGAAATTTTTGTTGAGTAGAATAGAAATGTTAAAGGTGAATTCAGATACCTCAGGAACTTGACATGAAGGGGAGAATAAACTGTTTAACCTCTGTTTAACCTTCTCTACAATGTTTATTTAAATGTCCTGCCAATGTTGATATGATTCACCCAAGAATGTAACCAGGTTATGCACAGTTAGATATCATTTATTTACAAACTACAGAACTTTGGTGGCTTCTCCAGAAACTTTAAGAAAATAAACTGAATGCACAACTGCTTTAATCAAACAGTGTCAACATATAAAAGTAAAACAAAATTGAGATAATTCCAACCCTTAACAACTTTGTTTTTCCAACTTAAAGATTTGACCAGTAGCCAAATAAAGAAATATTAGAACAAATAATACAAGTTCAGGGTCTCTCTCATCAAAATCTCACCCATTTCTCTAACTTTTGTATCAATAATCAATCCATCCTATCAAAATAAAACCAACCAAAAACCCATTTTCTTTTGCAAAATGACTACAACTCCACATCTTCTCTTGTGATGTTGTTAGCAGAAGTAAAAGTCCAGAACACTGTATTTTCCTCAGCACATGGGTTTTAACATCTCAGAGTACCAGGGCTAAATCCTATAAGCAATTCTAACATGAGTAAAATGTGCTTTAAAAATGTAATGGAAGAAGGAAATGAACTCTCAAATGGCTCCCCCGTAAGACATCCTCGGACATGCAGTTTAGGCTTATTTTGTAGACACTGAGTAGATTCTGGCTTGATTCCAAATCAAATGCCCTTGGTGCTGCCCCACTGAATGTGCGGGTGCCCCACAGCGCTGTGCTTTGACCTCTCTTGGACCCTTCCAGTTCATGCTCTGCTCCTGCTTTGCAGACAGCCTTTCTGCCGTGGGAAATTCTGCCTATCAGTCCAAATAGCCTGGGTGGGGTTTCCCCACAACTGAGTTAACCTGCTTCTATGGATCCCCTGGAAGGGAAGATAGTTGAATTGGACCATTGAAACATAACAGGAAAGCAGTTCTTCTAGGTTCCTGTACCAGGAAATAGCTCCTAGTGCCAAGACTATAACTCCAATGCCAAGACCACAATCATATGGAGTTTGACATTCTGCATTTAATTCCACTCCTACTAAAGGAATAATGCTTTGCAACAAGCCATGATGTCTAAAGTGCATCCTGTTCAACACAGAGCCTTGAGCAAACACAGGAGCCCTTGTCCCCACTTGTATCATATGGGACAAAGACTTCCAGTCAAAAATCTCTTCTCATTCTGGACAAATTAATACGAAAAGAAAAGAAAAGAAAAAGAAATGCAAGACATCAGAATGCTGGGACCACTGAGTCAGACCAGAAGGCAATCCATTCAGTCCAATATTTTGTTTTTGACAGTGGAGGCTAATGGATGTTTTAAGGAATAGTGTAGTTACCCTTCATGATATAAAGCCCAAAATCTATGGATGGACCCCAAATATCTTTAATTCCCTTTAATTGTAGCCTATATGTCCTCAGAAGCCTAACTCAGTCATACAACACTTCCAGCCAATATAGACTGGGTCATGCATAAAGAGTCCTTGTTCAGTATTGTCAGTGTAAGAAACATCGAAATCTGCCAAGAATTTTTATAAGAGTTCATTTAAGCCAAAATTGATAACCATTGTCAGAAAACAAGGTCTCAGCCCTGACCGGTTTGGCTCAGTGGATAGAGCGGCGGCCTGCAGACTGAAGGGTCCCAGGTTCGATTCCGGTCAAGGGCATGTACGGAGGTGTGCAGGAGGCAGCTGATCGATATTTCTCTCTCATCGATGTTTCTAACTCTCTATCCCTCTCCCTTCCTCCCTGTAAAATATCAATAAAATATATTTTAAAAAAAGAAAACAAGGTCTCAAATACTCCCCAGAATACAGTTTGCAACTTCTTTTATGATTTCAAATTAAGGAGAGAACAACAGGGAGATTACATGAAGGTGGGAGAAAGCTGGGGAGGGAGTTGGATGACAAGATGGTTAACAAGATTATGTGCTCTCTTAAGGGTGGTTTCTCGAGAGGGGTCTGAAAAGAGCCATTTCAAAAGTGTGTTAACCTAGATGCACAGAAACAATGGACAGGCAGCTTAAGGCAAAGATACATAAGCCTTTTTCTAAAGAAGTTATATGCCTGGGACTTGACCACCCACCATGACCGGCCCAGTTAGCAATTTATGATCAGATCACTCTGTGAAGTTACTCTGTGAAGTTACTTTTTTGTCCATAGTAGTCAAGGGGTTAACACCTGAACTTTCTTCTTCTCTTACTTCCTCCTTTTCAATTCCCCTTGGACATCTTTCAACACATCTTTTTGGCTTAGCCTCTTCATTTTAATGCACTGATTACCTTTTCTGGATTCTAACCCAAGGTTCCATTTCTTGCTTTGTAAACTCCCATGTCCCTCTGAGAGTTCATCACAGACAGCATGCTGGAAGCCACCTTCTGTATCTGGATCGCCACCTCACCCAGGCAAGTCACATTGAGTTTAGCCTAACCTTCCAGACATTCTGTGATGGGTCACACATTCCCTAGGTTAATTATTCCTCCCCTTTATAATGTAAACCTTCCTTATTCAAAACAAACTCCTTGGTTCAAATGTCTAAGCCAGTCGTTTCCAACCTGCACGTTGAAATCAAGTGGGACAGTTTAAAGACCTACCGATGCCGGAGTCGCATTCCCAGAGTCTCGCTTAGTAGATGTAGGTGTGTAACAGGGCTTCCTCAAAAGTTTCAAAGTTGAGGATTTCTAGATTTCAAGCATACATTTCAGTTCAAGCCCTTCCCCATATCTGTCGTTACTGACGGAAAAGTTTAAATGTTTTTAGTATGACTTCTTACAGAATCCTTCTATCCTTTTGATTATCTTAGCTCGCAACTCACTAAAGTTTGTGATGTTAATTTGGACAGGTGAAAAGAATAATTGATACCACCTGCAGGCCACAACAGCTAGCAGTCAAGCGGATGGAAACAATCATATTATAAGCGTCTCAAAGGAAGGGATGTGCCTTATCCATCTTTGTATTTCCACACCATCCACCATGATACTTTGATCAAAGTAGGTGCCTAATACATATTTAGGATGGAAAGTAGGATAATTTGTACACAGGATCTGCTTCCAATTTTTCAAATACTTGTAATATATACATGATATGCATGTAGTTGGAAAATAGTTTGGTGGGGAGTAACCAGTATTTTTTCAATTGGCTCACTTTTTTAGCAGATTTATTGGGCTATAAATCATAAACTATACAATCCACCCTTTTAAAATATACAATTCAATGTTTCTTAGTATATTCACAGAGTCGTGCAAGGGACATCACAATTAGCTTTAGCACATCCATCACCTTAAAAGGAAACTTCATACTCATTAGCAGTTCCTCCCTAATCCCTTTTCCCCCAGACCTAGGCCACGACTAATCTACTTTCTGTCTCTATAGATTTGCCTATTATGGGCTTTCATATAAACGGAATCACACAATATGTGGTCTTATGTGTCTTTGTATAATGCTTTCACTTTGTATAATGCTTTCAAGGTTCATCCATATTATAGCATGTACTAGCCCGCCATGCATTTCTATTGCCAAATAATATTTCATTATATGGATATAAAGTATTTTATTTATCCATTTATCAGTTGATGGGCATTTGGGTTATTTTCACTTTGGGCTATTATGAATACTGCTGCTATGAACATTTGTTTTTGTGTGGACATATATTGTTAGTCTGCAGGAATAGAATTGCTATGGTAACTCTATGTTTAACCTTTTGAGAAACTGCCAAACTGGTTTCCAAATTGGCTGCACCATTTCATATTACCACACTCACTCCTCCCCCCCCATCCCCTGCATTCAAGCAGCTAGGCCTTTCTGTTCCCATTGCCTCAGGGGAAGGATGAGACTGGCAGAAAGAAGAAACAAAGGAATGTTCCTGACTTCTATTTCCAAAAGCCTACACCCTAGGGGACCAGTAAAGACTCCAATGATAGACAAAGGGGATTAGAGAGAGGGCTTCCCTCACTCCACTCCATCCCATCCTCCATCTTACAAAGACAAGTTCCCTCTAGGGCTGGAAAGGAAACAGGAGACCAGAGAGAAGACATAAGCTGAAGTTATTGGGTCCCAGAAGGTGGTTGTTGGCTGGGCAGCGTGCTTCTCCTGAAAGGGACTTCAGAGAGTTTTGCATTCATTTCCTCACCCAGTGTGGCAAGAAGAGTAGGCGGTTCTGCTGCACTCAAAGCTGACACCGACGGGCCAGGGTGGCAGGAACGAGGGACGTCTCTGTATCAATGCAGAGAGGAAGACTCTGGGGCCTGCCTCCTTGGAACTACAGAAACCTCCTGGAACTTAGATTTAGTCTCAGGGGGAGGAAGTGGTGAGAGAAACTCAAACTGCTCAAGATTCATTTTCATCAGCCTCGCACAATGGTCGGCAAACCGCGGCTCGCGAGCCACATGCGGCTCTTTGGCCCCTTGAGTGTGGCTCTTCCACAAAATACCACGTGCAGGCACGCACATACAGTGCAAAGTTGACTTAAAACTTTAAGTAAAGTTTATTAAGTTAATTTTAGGGAACGTTGTGGAGTGAAAGAAGATGTAGTGTCGAGGATTCAGAAAGGTATGTTGAGATGGTTTGGACATATAGAGAGGATGAACGAAAGGAGATAGACGAAACAAGTATACAAGATGAGTGTGGATGGGAGAGTTGGAAGGGGTCGACCTCAATCAGGTTGAGGACGTTTTTAGCAAACGCCAGCTTAGGAGTACCCTAATTAAGTTAATAACAATGTACCTACCTATATAGTTTAAATTTAAAAAATTTGGCTCTCAAAAGAAATTTCAGTCGTTGTACTGTTGATATTTGGCTCTGTTGACTAATGAGTTTGCCAACCACTGGCCTAGCAAAATACAAGCTCCAAATTAAAATTCACTTGTGTTTTGGCAAAGTGAAGAAAATTTATATTATTGACTTACGTACTGAGATTAGTACCCACATAAAATTAGAAAAAAGACTAAGAACATCAAATGTCCAATCTATATACATAAAAGCCAAGCAACCAGAACAACCGGAACGACTGGTCACTATGCCATGCACTGCAGCAGGCCAACTGGCCCAATCAGGAGCGGGGCCGGATGGCCAACCTCCCATGGCCCCTCCCTCGGCTGGCCCTGGCCCCTATCAAGCGCCCCCCTACCCCACCCCCACCCCCACCAATCAGGGGCAGGGCTGGCCAGCCAACTTCCTGCATCCCCCTCCCACCCCCCAGACTGGCCTGGCCCTGATCAGCCTCGATCAGGGAGGACTAGCCGGTCCTCACCCATGCACGAATTCATGCACCAGGCCTCTAGTAAACATATAAAAAGACAACCCACTGCTGACAATACCATGTGCAGCAAGGATATGGAACAAAAGGAATTTTGAACTGTAGGTAAAGTGATCAACAAGAACTACCATTTTGGAGAGCAACTTAGAAGTACTTATTGAAAGTACTTAGTAAAATTGAACAGTTGCAGACCCTATGACCCAATAATTGCATTCCTAGATCTATAACTTAGAGAGCTCTTGTACAGCTGTGCCAAGAGATACACGAAGGAATGCTCACTGTCATGTTTGTAATGGCTATATATATATATATATGTAATACACACACACAAACAAGCTACAAGTCCATTGTGGATGAAACTTTCCTCTGCTCTCAAGGTTCTTTCTGCTGATCCAATAATTAAATCTGCATGAGACAGATTAACAAGAGAAAATAACCAAATTTAACACATACGTACACGTGGGAACCCCCATACATGAGTCAGAGAACCCACATACATGAGAGGTTCAAAGACAGAATATATGACATTCTAAGTCAGTGGTTCTCAACCTTCTGGCCTTTCCTCATGTTGTGACCCAACCATAAAATTATTTTCATTGCTACTTCATAACTGTAATGTTGCTACTGTTATGAATCTTAATGTAAATATCTGATATGCAGGATGGTCTTAGGCGACCCCTGTGAAAGGGTCGTTCGACCACCAAAGGAAGAGTGGATATTTAGTAATATTGAATTCTAATTTTGTTTTTGATGAACTAGGCATCTTTTCACTTAAAATATCAAACTAATTGCCAGTCTGTTGCTTTCTAGCTACTCACTCCAATCTCTCACATCACTTCTTAGCACACAGATTTGGGCTCAAGAGTCACTGGCAATGCCTAAGAAAGCACCTGGTTGGGGGTTGCGGCGGGGCGGGGAGGGGGGGGACTGGCATATAGAGATGGGAGATGATTCTGAATCAGAGCTCTGGGGGTGGTCCTGACTTTGCCACTTAGAACAGTGTGGAATCTGGAAAAACATGTTATTTCTCAGGGTCTCTCTTTTCTTTAAAATAGGAATAATAACTCATGCATGATTTATCTCACAGCATCCTTATAAAGATAAAGAGAGAGATGGAGTGTGAAAATGGTTTTGACCTTTAAAATGCTTTGGGAAAGTCAAGTTCTTCCTCAACTGCTCAATCCCACTTAGAGATCAATGTAACAGTTCCATCTGAGAGTGCTTTTTCCCTTTGTTCCATGTCTGTTTGGTAGAGTAGTGTTTGAGGTTGCTCCCAACTTTTCTTGGTTTTTTCCTCCTCTCTGGACACATGATAGGATTGCACTTGCCTGCTTTCTTGAAATTAGATATGGCCATGTGACTGGGTTTCTCTAATGAATTTTGAGCATAAGTGATGTGTATCACTTCCAAGAAAAAACTAGAAGAGCAGTTTTGGGAATTGCCATACTTTCCAACTGCAGGGTGATGTGAAACGCATATGGTGACACAGCCTCAGAGACCTGGTCGCTGAGTGACTAAGGTGAGCAGAGGCTACCTACAATGGACTTGTAGCATGAATGAAAAATATACTTTTGTTATAGCAATCACCTGAGATTTGGGGACTATTTATAACTACAGTAAAAACTGAGTCTAGTCTGTTGAAAAACTAAACTGGCTAAAATCAGTGTCATATATGTATTAAAGAAAAGGATGGGTTATAAATAAAAGTAACAGACAGGGGGAACAGGATGTGAATTCATGATTCCCCTTCAGTGACTCCCTTGATGACTCACTTATTGTGTCTTTCTTATTTAACAATTTCCAGGCTCTTTCCACCCTTGTAAAGAAGCATTCTCATCTCTTTCAGAGAGGGTTTTACACTCAATGGATAGATGGCCAAGTCAAGGATTGTCATGATATTAAAGCTATTTGCCAAATAGTTCTTGTTTTTCTCCTTTCCAGAAATATGTTAGGATTATACTTCCTATTCCTCTTGGGGTTGGGTGTAACTAGTTCTGGACAATGAGTTATGACCAACTAATTGCCAGCAATACCCTCCAGATCTCTTTCTCCTCTGGTCTGGTGACTCACAGTGTTAGAGACAGTGGCTGCTCCCTCAATAGGGAGTTGCTAGGTATGACAAGCCAATACCTCCTGCCCAACCCAAAATGGACATGTACTGTTATGTAAAAATAAACCTCTCTTGTTTTAAGCCACTGAGATCATGGGCTTGTTTGTTACACCAACACTACCTAGCTTTTTCTGACTGCTACAGAAGGAAATCCCGAGATAAAGTCACTGCTTCCTTTAAAGTGGTCACAATCACCATAACCCTCAAATGAGTTAATATCATTTCACTCCATAGCCTGACTAACTGAGCAAAAACAAATGAAAACAGAAACAAAGCAAAAAGAACACTGAGTCCCCAAAGGCTTTATTAATGGCTCTATAGTCACCTGATGAAAGAGACCACATGTTCCTCCTGCAAGTTCTCAGGTACCACCTATGGCTTAATCTCAGGGACATCTCTGAGGCTGGGAACACAGAGTTCAAGAAAGGGTGCTGTTTTTCCTCCTGTTTCCAGTTCAAAGTTGAGTTCCCAGAGGTGAGTTAACAAGTGAATTTTTCTTATTCTTTTTTTAAAAATTAAGATATAATTGACATACTACTAATTCCAGGTGTACAACCTAATGATTCAATATACATATATATTGTGAAATGATCACCACACTAAGTCTAGTTAATATCTATTACCACACATAGTTACAACTTTACTTTTCTTATAAGGACTAAGGTTTACTCTCTTAGTAACTTTTAAATATAAGATACAGTATTGTTAACTGAAGTCACTAGGCTGTACATTACACCCCCATAACTTACTTATTTTATAACTGGAAGTTTATACCTTTTGACCACCTCACCCATTTTGCCCACCCCCTACCTCTGGCAAATACCATTCTGTTCTCTGTATCTTTAAGCTGCATTTTTTTAATTTTGTTTTGCTTTGCTTTAGATTCCACATATAAGTGAGACCACACAATATTTGTCTTTCTCTGTCTGCTTTATTTCACGTAGCATAATGCCCTCAAGATCCATTCATGCTGTAGCAAGTGGCAGGATACCTTCTTGTTCATGGCTGGATAATATGCCATTTTTCTATATATCTTTATCCATTCATCCATTGATGGACACTTAGGTTGTTTTCATGTCTTGACTATTGTAAGTAATGCTGCAATGAATATGGGGGTGCAGATATTTTTTTGGCATTAGTGTTTTGATTTCCTTTACGTAAACACCTGGAAGTGGAATTGCTGGGTCAGATAGTACTTCTATTTTTAATTTTTTTGAGGAACCTCCTTACTGTTTTCCATGGTGGCTTCACCGATTTACCTTCCCACCAACAGTGCACATGGATTCCCTTTTCTCCACATCCTTGCCAAGTGCATTTTAACGGTCTGTTTAGTGCTCATGAGGTCTTCCAATTGTTTTCACAGTATTTACCACTTGCTCATTATTCCATACCTGTGTGTTTTCTTATAAATGTGTTTGCTCTTCTGAGAAATAAAAAGGAAGAAATAGCCTAATGCAGTCAGGTGATCTCCAGCAGGTGATTAACTGTTATAACATTGACCTTGGAATCCCCACGGTCATTTTCCTCAGTTGCCTTGTGCAAAGTACTTTATTTCAAGTGCTTGGAAGAATACCTGGAAAATTACTCATTTCACCAGCTAAGGCTTTCATCTCAGTGTGAAGCACTTTTACCTCAGCCTTTATCTGGTTTTGCTTCTGAGATAACATCTCTGAAACTCTTGATTCATTGCCAAGCACATTTAAACTTTACTTATTCAATGGACTGACTCACAAGGTTGAAAACATTTATTTATATATGTCTTCCTCTTATTAAAGAGAAATTTAGAAGATAAAGAGTTTTATTCACCAAAGACTATCCATCCATAGAAGAAGAAATTTTCTGAGGCTGATGTTCAAATGTTGACACCAGAGGTAGACTAAATGAGTTACAGATTTTTAGGCACTTAATTTAAATAGCTACTTTGAGGGAAAGGAGAGGTGCCTCCTGATGAGGTGGAGGCACACTCAGTTGTTATACAAAGCTAGGCTACCGTAAACTACTTAAAATCTGGAATTCAAGCAGAATCAAGGTTATTTCTTCTGCCTTTTTCTCCTTCCTTTCACTGGGTTACTCCACTCAGCCTTCAAGTCTCAAGCTAAGTGTTGCTGCCTCAGGAAACCATCCCTGACACCCTCACAGGTTGACCCCTCGTTCACCTCTTATAGAGCCCCATATATTTCCATCATGGCTAGCACCGTCATCACTGAAAACCATTTCTGTAATTATTTGTTTATTCATGGTCTCCTCCAATAAATCATAAGCTCTATGATAGCAGTGATTGTCTTTGTGTTGTTTGCCACTGTCCCAGCACCCAAGTTATCGATTCAACAAATACTTTTTCTCTCTTATGTGCCAGGGACTTAGGTGCTTGGGATGCATGGTGAACAAAACAAAGATTCCTACCCCGAGAGCAAGAACTCAAACAATAAATGGTCCTCACAATAAAGTATGTGTATGGTATGTTAAAAGTTGACAAGAACCATGGAGAAAAGGTAGAGCAAGGTCAGGGAAGGAAGCTGCTTGCTGTGTTAGGTAGAGTGGTCAGGTTAACCCTCATTGAGGAGGTGGGATCTGAGCAAAGACGTGGAGGAGGTAAGGACGTTAGCCATGCAGGAACATGGGTGAGAGTGCTCTGGGCCCAGAGACCAGCGAGAGCAGATTCTTTAAAGCAGGAGAGTGCCTGGTTTGGTCTAAGAACAGCAACAGAGTCAGTGTGGCTGGCGTGGAGCAAGCAAGAGAGCAGAAGATAAGGTCAGAGGTGCTCAATAAATATTTGTTAAGGGAATGAATGAAAAAAGCAAACAAGTACTTGTTTATAAAATCTGCTTTAAAGAATTTTCTCATGCCTTGCATATTTCCTCACAGGTGAGAAGAGTGTCTAGATCCATCCAGTCCACACACTGTAATCTCATGAATATTAAGTGGCAACTCTAGAAGGTATTGTGTCATTTTATTGCCCAAGAGGAAACATCTCCCGTCTATGTCAAGAGATGGCCATGTGTGCTCTTAACCAGAAGTCCCTGGCCCCTCCAGCCTGGACTCACAGGGCAGCCTGAAGCTGAAGAGATAAAGTGGATTCAACGGCTCCAGTGTCAGAAGCCCATGGTGCTGACAGGCCACTCCACCCTCAAAGCTGACGTGATGGGAACCAAAGTGCAGCAGAGGAACAAGAAAGCATTCAAAGGGGCCAAGAAGCAGTATCTCACTCAGCACATTGAGCAGATGGAGGCGAAAAGGAAAATGGACTATCTGTGAATAAATGGCTTCCCCTCATTGAAACTCACTCTCCGGAAAGGTTCTGAAATTCACATACATTAATGGTATAGAGCAGTGGTTGCTAAAGTAAAACTGATGCAGGATCAGTTGTGAAATGCGTGGCTAACTCAGAGTCTCCTGAGAATTTTTCTCAAAATACTGATACTGGGAACCCTTGGGAGGGTCTAGATCTGTAGATCCAGGTGGACTCAGGAATTAGTATTACTTATAACGGCTTCCCAAGAGATCATAATGAGCAGCCTAGTTTGAGAACCACTGCTGTAGTGTTCTGATAATCTGCCTGTATTTGACCAGAAAACTTACTTTGCTAATGGTGTGGATTTCTACTGATGGTATTTCAGGCATCAGTGATTAAAGAAAGAAGTCATATCAAGGTCATAAGAACAGGAGGCCTGCTAGAGTTTCGGTAATCAATGGCCTGAAAAACCATCTTCACAGCACAATTTGTCCCTCTACCCAGATTTCTTTTCAGCCCTCCCAGCAAGTTCTTCCAATGAGGTCACCAGTTTGAAAGCAGCTGTAGACTTTGTGTGCACTAATAAAATTGTAACAGGAGAAATAGCAAGTTTAGGAATCTTAGAATTTCTACAAATATCCTAGTAAGGGGTGAAGAATGCCACCAAGATGGCTCCCAGTCATTCCTATTTTTTGGTATTCATATCCTTGGATAGTCTCTTTTTGCTGTGCTAGGGTTGGTCTGTATGGCCAACAGCATACAGCGGCAGTGATGGTATATCACTTCCATAATTAGTTATTTTAAAAAACACACAAAAAAACACTGTGGCTTTCATCTTGGATTCTCTTTCTCCATGGCTCCCTCACTCTGGAGGAAGCTAGCTGTCATATTATTAGGATACTCAGGCAGGCTATGAAGAGGGCCACCTAATGAAGAACGGAGCTTTGGAATAATTGTTACACCACAGTAGATAATGCAATAGTAAGTTCAACAGCTCATCAGAATTTATTTATATAATCCCAAGCTTGACTTTTCTCTCCAACTAAGCATTTTAATACACTATTATTATAGTATAGCATATATATGTATGTATGTATATATGAATAAATCTTAAAAGACTATATCCCTTTTTACAGCAGATCAGAAAATAAAATATTACTAGGATCACAGAATCATCCTCATGCTCCTTTCCCATTACATAACCACCTTTTTTCCCTAAAGGTAACCAGTATGACACTGAATAGTTTTGCCCGCTATTGAATTTTATATAAATCGACTCACACAGTATATATTCTTTTGTTTCTGGTTTCTTGAACTCATCATGTTAGTGAGATTCATATTGCTTTGTGTATCCAAAGAATAGGTTGAATTGTCATTGATTTGTAGGAGTTAGTTATATATCCTAGAAACCAATTATTTGTTAGCTGTATGAAATACAAGTATATTTTCTCATGTTAATGGGGCTTTTTTTCATTCTCTTAATGGGATCTTTAATGAAGGAAGTTCTTAGTTTTACTGGTAAGTGGTTCAATTTATCACTTGTTTTCTTTGTGGTTTGTGCTTTTTGTGTCTTGTTTGAGAAATAATTGCCTATACTAAGATCATTAAAATGGTTCCCTTGTTGTCTTTTAGAAGCCTTATTTTGTTTTTGGTGTGTTTTTTTTTACAATACACATGGAATTGATTTTTGTGTATTGTGTAGAATAGGGGTCATATTTTTTCCTAAGTGGATATATATCCAGTTGATTCAGCACTATTTATTAAAAACCATTTTTTTTGCTTTACTTTATTGTCCCTTTATCATAAATCTAATGATTATATGTAGTCTGCTCTGGATTGTCTATTCTTTTCCAGTCTCTTTGTCTCCCCTTGCATCTTCACTGTCTTAATTATAGTATCCCTTGACATCTAATATGTTCTCCTTCAAGATTGCCTGGCTTAGAATCATCCATATCTATACAAGCACAAAACCTGCTGAGATTTGGGGAGAGGGGGGTTACATCAAATCTACAGATCATTTTCAGGAAAAGTGACATTTTAAAAGTACAAAATCCATCCATTCATGAATGTGGCATATTTCTCCATTTATTTCAGCCTTGTTTAACTTATTTCAGTAATATTTTATAGTTTCCAGTATACAGTGGCTAGCATATTTTGTTTACTTTGAAATAACTCTAGGTTTTCAAAAGAGTTACAAAGATAGTACAGAGAGCTCCCACATGCCTACCACTCAGCTTTGCCTAACTGGAATATAATTTATAACCCTGGTGCATTAATCAAAACTAAGGAAATTAATATTGGTAAATGATATTAACTTAAACTACAGGCTTCATTCAGATTCCACCAGTTATCCCACTATGTCTTTTCTCTAATCCAGTCTCTAATTCAGATTACCACATAGCTTTTAGGTGGTTAGTATTTTTAAGAGAACGAATTCCTACCTGTGGTCAGCATGTTCTCCTCTCCCTTTATTACCAGTCACTTCAGGCTGATTTTGTGGCAGGATCAGGATAAGAGTTCACATGTTTTACTCCCCTGCCAGCCAATATGCCTTCATTTCAGTCAATACGAGGCTCCTTTTTGAAAAACAAAACAGTATTTTTAATAAGGAAGCTGCAGCCCAGCTTAAATGTCTATATAAATTCTTCATACCCACTGTATATGTTTAACAAACAGAAACTGAATGTCTGAGTAAAATAAACCCAGTGCTTAATTAAGGGGGCGGGGTGGGGGGTGGAAATTCCATGTGTTTTTGTTGGGTCTCTTTTGGTTTTGAGGGGCAGGACTCAACTCATATCAGCTTAATTTTTTTTTAAAAGCACTTAGTGGCTCACATAACTACAGAGTCTCAGAACAATAGGCACAGCTAGATACAGGAGCTCATATGATTAAATCAGGACCAGCTCGCCTAATTCTTAGCTCTGTTTCCTCCGTGTTGACTCCCTTCAACTTAGAGTCTCCCTCAGCAGTAAACAATGGCCGTGAGTGACTCCTGCATTTACCTCCTTCCTGCTTCACAACCACAGGGAAAAGGCCGGAAACCCTCCTGAGAGCCCACGCAAAAGCCATGCATTGAGACTGATTGTCTCTGATTGGCCTGACTTGAAGTAAATTGTGAGCCAATCATTGGCTCTAGGGTAGTATCAGGTGTGGATTAGTTTACGTCTAGGTTACATGCTCTCCTCTGAATCAGAAATGCAGCCCCACCTGGAAAGCATGGGCTAAAGGTGGGGAAGAGGGTTGGTCCTACGGGAGGAATCAGGCTATTTGCCAAAGGGTGAATGGTGTTGAAGGACAAAAATAACAAATACCTACTGTGCTAGGTCTTCAAACTTATAGTTCATCTTCTTTATCCATAGGACAACTATTATTCTACAAGATTAAGGTTATTATTTGGGAGGGTTGTATAAAGGTCACATTTTCTTCTTTTTTTAATTTTTTTTGCAGCTAGATCTATTTAGGCTCACAGAAAGAATCATTTAAACATCCTTAAATAACTCTGCCCAGTTGTGTAGAAAATTTTGTAAGATGGGAAACTAAGTTATAGGGAGCAAGACAAAAAGAAGAGAGAGAAACATGAATTGAAAATAGATGGAGAAAGGGCATAACTAAGAAAGCATAGAGGTGAAAAGCCCTCCAAAAATCCCAGCACCTATTTGACTATTTTTTCCTCCTTGCTTCTTAGGTTTGGGTTCTCTAGAAGCAGAGCTGGGAATGCTCTCAGGAAAAGGGAGCAAGGGAAGCCGCATAGGGCAGGGGAGCACTAAGCAAGGATGCCATCTCACCTGGAGATTGATCCCACAGGAGAGCTCTGGTTCATAAATTTGTATATTGAGTCGATCCCACCCAGAGGCAAGGGGCCAGCCTTTTATACCCTATGCCAAGTAATCAGTCATGGGGCACATAACCTCCCTGGTAGCTCCTGTTCAGCCAAAGGCAATTTCCCAAAGAAAGGGGACAGCTGTGAGTTGTTATCAGCCAACACTCACAACAGCTAGGGAATGGGGGATTGATTGACAGATGAAAGGGATGGAGGAGGGAGTACCCACAGTATCCAGTACACCTGCAACCTGTTCTTCACTAGCACTTGGCCTATAACTCTCATCTCAGCTTTAATACCATGTCCTGTTGTATGGCTAATTCTTTCATTTACTAAATATCTGCTTCTTCTACTCACACAACTGCTAACTTAGTTCAGCCCCTCATTGTCTGTTGCTTATTCTTTGAAAATAACCCACTAATTGTGTCAGATCCTAATAAACCATGCTTCCCTGTATTTATGTCTTTGTGTAGCCTCCCATGGAGGTTGGTTTGACCAAGAAACTGCAGTGGAGATGACAGTGTGCCACCTCCATAGTGAGCCTTCACTACTAAGAATGATGGCACAGTGAGTGATGAGCAGCCACAGGGAGAGGAAGGTTGAGACCAGCTGGATAGAGAAACCCAGCCAACCCAGTGTCCCAGCTGGGTCCCTCAGATGACCCACCAGCTGAACGCTGTCACGTGAGTAAGCCAGATGAGACCAGCCAAAGAGCCTCCCAACTATTTCACAAAATTGTGAGAAAATAATAGATCCTCATCATTGTCAGTCACTAAGTTTGGGATCATTTGGTACACAGTGATTGATAACTAGAACACTCACTTCTCGTTTTCACCCCTCTATATGCATCCTCCACACTGCTTCCCAATTTTTCCTAAAGCCTGGAATGGACCATCTCTCTTCCCTGCTTCAGAAAACCCTGGTGAACTTCTCTTTATAGAATCAGGTCTCAGCTCATTAGCCTGGCCTGTAGCATATGCAATCCTTCACACCCTGGTTCTAGCTTACTTTACAATCTGGTCTTCAACTATGAAAACTGCATTTCAGCCACCCCGAGCTTCTCCCCTTCTGGACATACCACACTGTCACATACTATCACCACCCTTCACAGGACCAACCGGACACCAAGGACAGATTCCTCCAGCCTTCCTCAGCTCCTTCAGGTAGTCACTCTTGTGTCTGTGCACCTTCCTACCTCTATCACCGCCCCTGCTGTGTTTAGTGTGTGCCTGTCTCCTCCCACAGACATCACACTCCTTCAGTGCAAGGCCAGGCTGTATTCATTTGTGAACCCCAGAACCTCGTTCAATGCCTGGCATGTAGTTTAGACATCAAATGGTGGCCGACTGACTGTGGAGTAGCACTGGCCCTGTGCTTCTGGGGAGGAGGCATGAAATCTCATTCATCCCATTGTGCTTGGTTCAGAGCCTGGAAGGAGCTCTGAATATCTCATTGAATTGAATGATGGGAAATAGAAAAGTTAAGAAATGGAAAAGCAAAAGGATAGAAAAGAACACATTTAAAAATTCTGTAAGAGAAGACAGCTAGCAGACAGTCTTCAAAAAGACAATGCCAATTAGAACTGCGCAGGGTGGAAGAATTCTTACATTCTCCAAGCACTTTGATTTTAGTTCTCAATTTATCCCTCTGTCTCTTTTCACACAAAGTGATACGTTTTAATAGAGGACGAAGAGGGGCCCTCTGATGTGGTCTGTGGGCCGATATCACTGACGGTTCTCACACACCTCCCCACAGAGGCCCTGGCACCTACGCCTGCCCAGAGATTGGGTTTGAGTGAGGTGGTGCCAAGATGGAGTCCAGGCCTGCAGGGACGAACCCTTCCCAGTGATTTCCATATGCTGTATTATCTGCTGCGATAAATTGGAGCCACTTCAGACAGTCCTGGAACACATACCTTTCTCTCTTGTTGGCCTTGGGGCAAGAAGATGAGAAATTTTCCTAGGATTTTCCCACCTGGTTTTATTGTTCAGAAAACTCAAAATGATTTCCATCTTCAATCATTTCAATGGAGGGTGGGGCCCAGCTTTGTGCTATCATTCAGGTGAATCACACATTGTGCCACTGGAGAGAAGGAAGTTGGGTAAGCAGGTACACATAAATAAATCCCTAAACCAGTAGTCCTCAAACTTCAGCTACATCAAAATCACCTGGAGGGCCTGTTAAAACAGATTGCTGGTCCCGCCTCCAAAGTTTCTGGTTCATTTGCTTTTCTAACAAATTTCCAGGTAATGAGAAGCAACCAAATCTAAGACCACACTTTGAACACTACTGCCCTGGACCATGAACTTCTGTGGAGAAGGAACTGGCCTTTTATCTCTGTATGCTCAGTGCCTAACACACAGTAGGTGTTCAACATATGCTTTAAAAAAATTGAATTACATTAAAGTCAATCATCATTGTTAAAAAGGTATTCAGAAAGCATTCCATTATGTGTCCGTGATAGTATCATTTTGTGTTAAGGAAAAAAACAAATCTTTATGGACCTTAGTTCTCCCATTTCACCTCCTGAAGAGAGCACCTGGGATAACACCATTTCCAGCAACCAAATAGAGTTGCGATACCAATCATTCAAGTAAGCTCTGGAAAAACACTGCCTGGAGGCCACCGTAAATTGTACTTGACAGTCGTATTTGTTCGGTTTCAAGTGATAGAAACACTTCTCTGAGCAGCTTAGAAAGCAGACTTTACTGGTTTGCAGAATCCAAGAAGAGTTAGAATAACCAAATGGAGCAGGAATGTCACTGAGCCCAAGGAATGACTGGTTTGAGGGTCCTAAAACCAACCAGGGCTCCCCTTTAGGTCACTCTTGTCAGCCTCTCTCTCCATTTTGTCTCTATGATCTGTCATGGTAGATTGGCTTTCTCCATATTACAATAATAAAATCAAAGGAACCCCACTCAGCTTAGATTAAGGGGCAGGGTCGCATAAGAAATTGGCATCCCCCATCCGACCAGGGTGGCTCAGTGTTTGAGCACTATCCTATGAACCAGGAGGTCAGGTTTTGATTCCTGGTCAGGGCACATGCCCAGGTTGTGGGCTCGATCCCCAGTGGTGGATATGCAGAAGGCAGCCAATCAATGAATCTCTCTCATCATTGATATTTCTATTTCTCTCTCCCTCTCCCTCTCCCTTAATCAATATATATATATATATATATATATATATATATGAAATTGACATCTCCCATAGTGGCCATGTGGGTGAGGAAGGGCACAGGTCCTCCAGCAGAAATGTCAGCCACTGGTGTGTTTGCTCAGTGAAAACCTATGTAAGTGTTGAACATGAGATCTCTTTTAGTAAACATTCTCCTACCTCTTCAACTCTAAATAGATGCAACAACAGTGAAACACAAATACCAGGAGGTCACTGAAGCCTCCAGCCAAGAGGGAAGACCAGCCCAGAATTTGGGATATACTTGAGAAATATTCCAAACAACCCAGGGGGCAGTACAGCGGGAGGCCTCTTTAAACCACACTCCCCAAATGAGAGGGCTATGAAATGCAGGGCAGAAGTTCTCTAAATCAATATCAGACCCTCCTCACCAGCAAATGATTTTTCAAGGATATCATCGTGGTTTTCTGAGATCTTTGCGAGAGGTTTCTTTGTTCCATCTCCACATAGACCCAAAGGGATGAACAATTTTTTTTCCTCTTTGGCTAATTTAAACCTGAGATTTCGCCTTGAAAAATCCCAGAACATGAAGCAGAGCCCCAAGTACAATGACAGTCTGTGCTATCCACTGTCTTTAGACATATATGAAAATCAGCCCGTTCCTTTTTCTCTGTTGGTTCCGAACTTGTTGCGTTTAAGTACTATAATAATGTCATTTGTGGTTTAGCTGAAGGCCCAGGGACATAGATTCTTCAGCAAAAAGTTAAATTGCAGCAAGCACTATTGTGCTGCTGTTAAGCTCATAAAACACAAGTTGCCCAAGTCCAAGCTTACTTTGAAAATTAGTGGGGGGGGGGGGGGGCGGGGGCGTTTAGAGCTGACTGTCGTGCTATGTTGGGGGGATGCAGTAACACCATAATTTTGCTCGGCCAAACCATGTCACCAATGATGATTCTAAAGGACCCTCACATTTCAGCTGGTGATTGTTGTGCTGATTTTCCTTCGTGTGTGACAATCATTCAGGCCAAAACCTGGGGTTTCCTATTATGTTTTTAGACTGAGATTTGATGTTGACTTTTCTATGCTCCACCTTCATGTTCTATTATTGTCAAAGGTGGAAAACCCATCAGGTAGAGGAGTTCAAAATGTATGGCATTTGATGAGAACTCAAACTACGAATAAATAAAATTCAACAAGTGAAAAATTAGAAAAAAATTGACAATTGACAAAGCACATGATGAAAGTGTAAACATTTTCTTCAAACTGTACAATTGAGAGTGGAACAAAAAATAAAAGGTTAATGAAGCCCTATGAAGCAGAAGTAGAAGTCAAAAATATTTATTGGAGGAATGCTAGCCACTGGAGTGTAATTTCAAGAGTGCAAATATGTGTACAGATCTATGCAGCAGTTTATATTCTCTTATAAATTTAGACTTACCATTATTTTGAGACAGTGTCTTTATCTCATTCATTCATTTTACCAATCATTACAACTCTCCATTCTGTGCCAGTTCTTGAGATAATTGCTGTAGATAACAATAAAGTCAGGTTCCTGTTCTCCAGAAATTCTCCATCTAGCCAGGAGACCGACATGTAAAGAAGTCTTTTAGAGGGAGATTACTAATGCTTATAACTTAATTGTCTCCTTCACATCTGGAATAAGCATTAGATTGTTGAACCCTACCCATCCATGGCTGCCAAGATTCTAGGGGCCAGCATACGGGAAAACTATTTTTTTAAAAAAGGGAAAGAAATGTAATTATAGAGAACGATTAGGAAGAAAATTAATATAAAATGCATGCTGTGATTTTTAAAGTTTAAGAAATAAAGAGTATAGCATAAGGCAAGAGAGGGAGAAACAAAGAGGGAGGGATGAAAGAAGAGAGGAAGGAAGGAAGGAAGGAAGGAAGGGAAGGGAAGGGAAGGGAAGGGAAGGGAAAGGAAGGAAAAAGGGAAGGGAAGGGAAGGGAAGGGAAGGGAAGGGAAGGGAAGGGGAAGGGGAAGGGAAGAAGGAAAAAAGGGGGGAAAGGAAGAAATAAGTTATATATATATATATATCTGAGTGTCCCTTTTATGATGGATCAAGATTACCAAAAGGGACCCCATGGTAAATTTATAAAATGTTTTAACTTTGCACAAATAAGATGAACTTACAGCCTCTATACTGGCACTGTGTGTCTTTAAAGGAGGCACATGGGCCCGTGGCATCTCACAGAAGCAAACAGACACATGAGATGGAAAAGCCAGGCCTGATCTCTGAGCCAACTGTTATTCTTTATTTCAAAGAAGCGTTTATGGATTTTAAATGTTAAAATAATTATAAAGCTCTCAAATGTGGCTTCCGTGTTTTCAAAAGGAATCAAAAAGGGGACCTTCCAGAGCCAAGTGTCTGTTGGCGACACTCCTGAGCAGGACTGTGGGGAGGAGGGAGCTACATAAAAAACTGTCCCAGAGAGAGCAGAGGAGTAGGCAGCAGGTCATGCCCGAGGGCCCGGAATTCTTCACTGCTCACAAAATGTGAATGTTCGGTACCGAGCATTTTAAGGTCATTCTTTTTTAAATCATACTCACACAGACTGGATTTATGGGATCTTCTATAGCGATGAGTAAAATGTGTGCGTCGGATTTTAGTAAGGGATTCATGTTACACATCACCTTTCCTGTTTATGTTTCCCCAGCGTGGTGCCTCGTGATGAACAGCATCGGCAGGGTTAGGAATGTGTTCCTGAGACAAACACGGGCTGTGGCCTGGACCAGGGACCCAGAGTGACCTTGCTGATCCCCAGGGAGGATGTGGAATAAGGGGGGTTATGGGTTCCTGGAATGTCAACCCGGTCTTCACACCCTCCTACTCAGGGCGGTGGGGAGCGCAAGGAGCTGAGAATTACCAATGTGATTTCTGCACATTTCTACCAATGTGCAGCCACAGTGGTGGGTGGTGGGGGCTGCAAATCGGAGGTTTCTAGAAGATGAAAGGGAAATCCAGTGAGTCAGGGAACATGTTGCATTGCCTTATTAAATTACGTGTGAATTTCCTATTGCCACATAACAAATTACCACAAAAGTGGAGGCTTAAACCAACACCCATTTCTTCATACATAGTCCTGTAGGTCAGAAGTCCAGCGTGGCAACGGGGCTTTATTACAGGAGGCTGAAGTCAAGGTGCTGGCTGTGCTTCTCTCTGGAGGCTCTGGAGAAGCTGCTTCCAAGGTTATTTGGTTGTGGGCCAACTTTGGCTCCCTCGGCTCTAGAACTTGGATCCTCAAGTCCTCACTGACTGTCAGCTGGGCCTGAGCTCGGCTCCTGGAGCCTGCCCACAGTCCTTTGTCAGGAAAGCCCGGTCCTGTTGAAGGACAAAGTCAAGCCAACTGAGAATAATCTCGCCATCTTAATGGCAATTTATTTGGGACCTTAATGACATCTGCAAAATCCCTTCAAGCAGCATCCAGATTAGTGTTTGACTGCATGCCTGGGAGAAGGTTTGTACCCCAGGCGTTGGGAGTTATAGGGGCCATTTAGGCATTTGGACCAGGACAACTTAGTTAGGAAGCATTCCCCAGACTAGCTAAGTGACTCTTGGGGATGGTGGCACCTACCCCTAATGAATGTTTTGGAAAAATCATGGGCAAATATTTTGTTGTTGTAATAATGAGAGGGGATGGGCCTCATGGGCAGGGCCCATTGTGAAAGGACAGCCTCATGCAATGAGGAATGTGCTGCACTGTACAGTGCTTCTGAGCATCCTATAGGCACTCAGGTCAATGAACAATCTCTGTCTGATTTTCTGAACTTCTCTATATTTTTGCAGAGTTTTAAACTCATAGAGATAGAAGGGTCTTTCATGAACTTGGAGTCTATTTAATTCTTTTATTAAAAAAAAAAATGAGGAAACTGAGACCCAAAATGGAAAAGGGAATTAATGTCGCCCGACTCGGTAATGTCTATGTTGGGACCAGACCCAGTTCTCTTAAAGGAAAGGTCAAATCGGTGTTTATGAAACTACTTGGAAATGAAATTCACATTGTTTAACTGAAGTGTTGGGAAACATATTTTCCTAAAGAGCTGAGATAACAATTTAATATTACACAACTAATTCCACTATTTTCTAATGTTAAGATGGATTAGAGAGCAAGGTTTTACTAGGCATTGAATTGATTCTATCAAATCAGTTGTATTTGGGATAACATATCTAACTCAGCATCATCAGAGGAAGCATTCATTTAATAAACTTGTGATTTGAAATTATTACTGCTTATTTCTATCTTTATGATAAAATAGACCTGGGCAAAATTATGAATAGCTCAAGTAACTCACAAGGTTGACTTTGGTCAATCTATATCTGAACTGGTTGCTCCTTACTTCTTTTTATAGAACCTGGGCAAAATTATGAATAGCCCAATAAGCAATTCATAAGGCTGTGGCCAATCTATATCAGGACTGATTAGTCCAGTACAAAATACTGGGCCAATATGAAGTCCTGAATTCTACTATCACACTTCTCCATCTTGGCCAGAAAGGCCATGTTTTTCTTTCCTGGCTCAACTTTGTTCAAATCTACTTAGCTACTTGTCATAAGTTTTCCTATGCTGCCACCTACTGCAGATAATGGGTACAGTTTTGAATAAAGTTTTTATCTTCTATTATTCAGTATGTTTGGATGTGAAATAGAGAATTTAGCTATTGGCCACTCAATTGGACTTAAATATCCAAATACAGGACATTTAAAAGTTGCTTCCTCTAATGACTAGAGATACCTTAATGTCAACCAAAGCAAACAATCCTATACATCTCCATTTTCAAAACGCCCCTTTTGTTCTTAGAGAATTATACTTTAATGTTTATATCATATGATTCCCTTCTTAAAACCAGTACCTACAAGAGGGTAAATATACTTCTATTGTTCATGTCTTGATGGGAAACTAATGTACCTAATCATTGCAAAAAACAAGCCACTGGTGGACTGGGATACGTGGATTAGGATAACTTGTAGGAAAAGTTGTTTTAGAAGTGAGACTTTATCTCAGGAAATTCGATCTAGTTTGGCAGTGAACAGAAAAGGACACTTAGTTCCTTGGAATCTAGGCTGGAGAAAAAGGAGAGAAACAGGCACGGAAGATAGGTGAAGACAAAAATAAGAACAAAGAATCATGTTCCAGGCACATCCACAAGAACTTCACAAGTATTCTCGTGTGGGTCTCACAACCCTATGAGGCAGGTACTCAACCCACTTACAGACGAGGAAATCAGGCTTTGGGGAGGTACAATGGCCAAGGCACCTAATGGTGGCACAGCCCTCGGCTCTCAACCATGGAACTATGCCGCCCGGAAGGCACAGTCTTAGGAGAACATGGACAAGCAGAAGTGTCAGGAACTGGAGCCAACGCAGCAGCCTGGGTTACTATAATAGGTTTTAAGTTAATAAGTCTTAGTCAAATATGATGAGATTAAAAAACAGTAAGAGATAAAAACACACACCTATAAATAAAGTAATTGATTAAAATATAAAAAATAAAATACATCTTAGCCAAGAGGGGTCTAAGTAGACTGATAACCACATATAATGTGGTGTTCTCTATGGGATTCTGGAACAGAAAAAGGATATTAGGTAAAACTAAAGGAATATGAGTAAGAATGAGCCTTAGTTAATAATAATTCATCAGTGTTAGTTCATTGATGTGACAACTGTCCCGTACTCAGGTAGGATGTTAAAGAAATGAGTAGGGAATGATGAACACTATGGGAAGCATCTGACTCCTAAGAGAGTTTGGAGACACATTAGCATCAAACCTGATTGTGCGTGAGGATACAAGATGGCAGAGGAGTAGGTGGATGTTACACTCACCTCATCCCAGGACCAAAGTGGAATTACAAGTTGAGGTTTAGGAGAATATAAAGTTCTAAGGTGGCCTTATAATGAAGGCCGTCAAAAGGCAGAACGAAGCCCAAAGACAGAAAACGAAGTTAATTCTAAGAAACTTGAAAGTAAGCTAGAATTCACCAGCAGAAGCTTCTTACAGAATTCTTAGTCCTAGGGGGGGAAATTAAAGCTTTTTTAAATTATAAAAGTAATATAGCCCGGCTGGCATGGCTCAGTGGTTGAGCATTGACCTATGAACCAGGAGGTCACGGTTCAATTCCTGGTCAGGGCACATACCTGGTTTGCAGGCTTGGTTCCCCAGTGTGGGGCGTGCAGGAGGCAGCCAATCAATGATTCTCTCTCATCATTGATGTTTCTCTCTCTTCCCCTCTGAAGTCAGTAAAAAATATTTTTTTAAAGTAATATACAGTGGGGCCTTGACTTACGAGTGTCCCAACTAACGAGTTTTTCAAGATACGAGCCGTCTCTCGGCCGATTTTTTGCTTTGAGTTGCGAGCTAAAATTCGGGTTACGAGCCAGCTTCAGATACCCCACTGCTAGTTGGCGCAGTGAACGTCAGTGAACGCCACAACATCAGCCCAGCATCACGTGTCTCACTCGTTCACTTTTTGATTTGACATACAAGTAATTTGAGTTATGAGCTCCGTCATGGAACGAATTAAACTCGTAAGTCAAGGCCCCACTGTAGTAATTTTAGAAAGTTTAGAAAATGAGAATATAAAGTTAAAATCACCCATAACCTCAATACCCAAAGAGAGGAACATACCCGTGCTTTTGAGAAATTGCAAATTTCACAAGGACACACAAGCCAGGATGTTGGAAGGGGTCATTAAAGGGTGGGGCACTAAAGCTCAAACTTCACCTTAAGTCCACTTCTCCCCAGAATTAATCATTATTATTATGGGCTCTAAAAGCCAGGTGCTTGGATTTGAACATCAGCAACATCCCTTATTAGCCAGGTAACCTTGGGCAAGTTGCTTAAGCTTCACTGTGCTTTTGTTTTTTCATCGGTAAAATAGGGATGATGTCAATCTAATATATGACTAAGTTTAAGTTAGAATATAGTGAACATTTAGCTATTGTGCCCTGTCTTTTCTAAATACATATGTATATGCATTTTACAAAACTATCTCACTGGCTTGATGTAGGAATATTTTACCATGTTTGGGAGTCTTTAAGACAGACCAAGTATTATACTGAACAGATATAAAACCTAAAGACTCCTCAATTGGACATTTTGGGTGTTAGTTAAAAGGGGAGGATCCTTAGTATCAGGTGGCTTTGCCCATTGAAAGCACTACAAAGTCACCATCATCGCCAAAGACTAGTTAACGTCCTAAGGAATAAGCCAACTGGACATAGATCTTTGATAAATCTAAGATATCAATTAGGAGGGCTTGCTGGGTAAACAAGGGCCTCTAAGTTGCACAATTCTAGGGGCACTGCCTTCATATGGAATACAAGTCAATGGTATCCCCAGGGTTGTACATGGCTGAGGCCTCAGGGAGAACAGTGGGGAAGACGTTGGTACTAGATGAAATCTTCTATAGTACAAGCCCTTCCCAGACATCTTCATTCTGTGTTGTGTCTATTTTAACATAAAACAAGGAAGATGTGGGAGAGGATAATTCCTTTGCCCAAAGTTACTGAAGCAGAAGTGGAGGTCAAAGACAGGTTTGATA
Organism: Myotis lucifugus; assembly: GCF_000147115.1. Classification (NCBI taxonomy): domain Eukaryota; kingdom Metazoa; phylum Chordata; class Mammalia; order Chiroptera; family Vespertilionidae; genus Myotis; species Myotis lucifugus. The sequence continues at coordinate 3,848,661 of NW_005871096.1, forward strand.
AGCCCTAAAGCTATTATATTGATTGCCAAACTAGGCTAACTACTGTAGGAAGTCAATCCATGGTCTAAGTTCTAGTGACTAACAGTGAGAAGGTGGGCGTATTACCTAGCCTCCACACCTATTTCCTCGGTAAAACTGACCTCCAGGGATCCGATCACCCACATTAAAATGTGGGGCCCAAAGCTCAAACTTCACCTTGCATAACCTTCCATGGTGTGACTTGCTAAGACATAACAGAATTTGAAAGCATTTTAATAAGTATGCTTCTTACCCATGAAGTATGAAAGTATTTCAAACTAACATCACTAAATGTAGCTGCTCTCCTGAGGCCAAAAGCAATCTTTTAGCAGCTCCTATTAGCAGAAAGGAGCCTTGTTTTGTTTCTTTTCCACAGACAATCCTCAAAGTGACTATATAGAAGTCACACACCAAGTTAGAATTGAAAATGCATTCCTCTGGTTTCAACTCTAAGCAATTAGAATTCCCTAAATCACTCTATATTTAGTTTCCAAGTGAATAAAATGTTAATAGTTACTCCCAGGAACCAACATAGTCTTCACTTAGAAGTTGGAATCACAGGTATTATTACCATGGAGTAATTAGAGCTGAAAACTTTGAGGCAGCTGAGACCCAAGTTCTCTGGCCCCCTGGCCACAAACAGGATGAGAAAGCTCTTCTGTGAAGATCACAGCAAGAGCAGGAAGCTTGCAGTTTCTTCCCCACTGTCCTTCATTCCTATAACTTGAAAGGAACTTATATTCAAGTATCAACTGTTAAAAACAAATGTCATTTAATCTTGAATGCAAGCTGATAAATTACATATCAGTATGTCCTTATCTAGAAAATAGTAAGACTTAACAAATGGCAAAGGCATTTGTTACTGTTTTTTTTGTGTGTTTTTTTAAAAAAACACCTAATTTCTAGAAAGCAAACAATTGCTGGGAGGAAACACACACCAAAAAACCTATATTGATTGGGGTATGTCAAATACACAGAGGAAGCAACAGAAATAATTCTCAGTGGTCAAAACTGGAACTATTTGAGCAACAAAATGTAGTATTGGATTAAAACCCAGGGTATAAAAGAATTATCCATGAGTTCATATTGATATGATTGAATAAGTAGCAGAGAAGAGATAAATCTCTCTTGTAAAAAAATTGCCAATAATTTAGAGATACTCTACCCACAAGGAGCTAGAGCATAATTCAACTCCCAACTTCTAAAGAGTGGGCTCTGCAGAGTATAGTATGAAAGGGAGTGGGTGTCGGAAAAACAACAGTAAATGGAGAAACTTGACAAATGTCACCACTGCCAGGAAATCAAGTCAGTATCAGCAGTGATAAATCAAATTGATAACATGTACCTTTTATATGTGATGAAAATGGCACTTTACATCTGTGGTCTTCCTTCCCCAAAACTCATAACCTCAATCTAATTATGAGAAAAACATCAGATAATCCTAATAGAGGGACATCCTACAAAATACTTGATCAGTACTCCTCAAAATGAGTAAGCTCATCAAAAATATGTAAAGTTTGAGAAATTATCAGCCACAGGGAGTCTAATAAGACATGAAAAGAAAAAGGATATTTTGTAAAAACTAAGAAAATCTGAATAAGCTAAGGGCTTTAGTAAGATGATCAACATTTTTTCATTATAATTACATACTTCTAATTATCACAAATGTATCACATTAATGTAAAATAACAAGGGGGAAAATGGATGAAGGGTATACAGCAGTGGTTCTCAATCTTCTGGCCCTTTAAATACAGTTCCTCATGTTGTGACCCAACCATAAAATTATTTTCGTTGCTACTTCATAACTGTAATGTTGCTACTGTCATGAATCGTAATGTAAATATCTGATATGCAGGATGGTCTTAGGCGACCCCTGTGAAAGGGTCGTTTGACTGCCAAAGGGGTCGTGACCCACAGGTTGAGAACCACTGGCACACGGGAACTGTAGTATCTTAATTTTTCTGGAAATCTAAAATTGTTCTAAAATATTTTTACAATATTTCAAAGTCTGCAAGTACACACAGTAATATAAATGTATAGAAAAAAATCTAGTGACAATAAATCAGCAATCCATATATTCTATCTAATAAAATGGTAATATGCAAATTAACCATCACTCCATCACAAAGGTGGCAGCACCCATAGACACAAGATGGCGGTGCCCAGTCCCCTCAGCCCCGCTGCTGGAGTGTCTGGTCCTGTCAGCCCTGCTGGGGGGGAGCAGCCGCTGGCAGCTGAGCAGCGTGGCTGGATCTGCCTCAGGTGTCGCGTGCCCTGGCCCGCGGAGGGAGGGAGGGAGGGGAGCAGATGGGCCTCTGGCCAGAGGCCAGCTGGGGTGCAGGACACTGGTGTCGTTGCAGGCCGGGCTGAGGGAACCCCACCCCCACCCCCCCCCCCACGAATTTCGTGCACTGAGCCTCTAGGCTATATATATATGGGCTAATATGCAAAGTGTCCCCTTCAGGAGTTCGCTTGCTTGCAAATGACATGTGCTGACCACCAGGGGGGCGACGCAGAATGAAGGAAGGCCCCAGCTGGCGGCGACGCAGAATGAAGGAAGGCCCAGCTGGCAGATGGAAGGCCCCAATCGGGCCTGATCACCGGTCAGGCCTAGGGACCCTACCCTCTAGTATTTTTATAACTTTCTTACCTACACTGTATGAGTTATTTATATGGAAGATATGTACCTCTACTATTACTATGCAAGTAATTTCAGATATGAGGGGAAGGCAAAAGAGAATAAAAACCAGGTTAGGCTTCTCTCTTTTTCAGCAGAAAAGTTTTATTCCTTGTAAGGACAAACAATTGAAACCACATCCAAGGCCTTTACAGACACAAACCAAAGTAGCCATTTAAAGCATTAGATATCGAGGGACGAGACATATAATAGGGGAAATGCTTCGCCATCTGAAGCTTACATCAAACTGCTCAATCGACAGCTGAACTCTGCTAGCGCTTGGATGTGATCAAGAGGGAGTACAGCTACAGAACCAAAGGAGAACAGCTGTCGTCTACAACACAAGCATTTTAAGACTACATGGGTAGGGATGTATTTCGATAGTGAAGGGAAGAGGGGAGAAGAGCTAGTTCCTTCCCACAGGGCTTTAGGTGGCCTTGCAGAGGGCCACGGCAGAAAAGCGGACTTCCCCTTGCTCACGCTCAGTGAATTCTCTGCAGACCTTGGCAGCATCCTGAAAAGGAGGAATCTTATTAATGCACAAATAGCAACAGCTCAAAATGAACCTTTCAAAGGGAAAGTACCAGGAAGGCCTATAAATGCTCAAAGTTCACCATGGTCAACTGTAAACTTCCCATTAAACTGAAAAACCCAGGCTTGCCTGGCTGGCGTGGCTCGGTGGTTGAGCGTCAACCTATGAACCAGGAGGTCACAGTTCAATTCCAGTCAGGGCACCATGCCCAGGTTGCAGGCTCAATCCCCGGTGTGGGGCATGATTCTCTCTCATTGATGTTTCAATCTCTCTCTCCCTCTCCCTTCCTCTCTGAAATCAATAAAAATATATTATAAAACAAAAATAAAAAACCCAGGGCTTGAGACAAGAGAAAAAAATCAGGTGATGGGAGAGACTTGCACCACAGATCTGACTTCAGAAGCTTGGACTCCTTTGTTACTCCCACCAAATGCCCTGTTCCTCCCACCTTGTGCCTGGTTTTGACAACAAAACACAAAGTTCTAATTCTGAAATTCCCAGAGTAAAGACAAATTTCTTCCAAGTAAACATTTCACAAAAGAGCCTTAAAAGTTTACATACCTGGTATTCCAGGCATAAACAAGTGATGTGTTACTAATTCTAAGACCTAGGTCACAAAGACTGGTAACAGAAAATTGATTATTCCATTTTGCTTTACTGAGCACTCTCGATGTGAGAGTGGAAGACCCATCAGCTGCCTCTTGCACATCACCTATTGGGGATCGAGCCCACAAGGCATGTGCCCTGACCGGGAACTGAACTAGCAAACTTTGGGTGCACAGGACAATGCCCAGCTGAGTCACATGGGTCATGGCTCCAGATTTGTTTTTTGTTGTTTTTTCGTTTAACTGTTATCTTCAAAAGTTTCCATACTGGGTATTCCAGGTATAGACAAGTGATATGTTACTTCTAAACTGAAGACAAGACCCTCCACCAGCAAAAAGATTGCAAGCTGCTTTATTGGGACACTGTATTTTCTTTATCATAGAGGAACCAAACCCGCAGTATCTCAGAAGTATGCCTGCATTACTACAGTGTTAACTAATATTAAGTGTGGGCCTCTAAAGGGAGAATAAACAATTCTCTCCAGTATATACAATGAGTTGGGACCTAAGCCATTGAAGTTTAGAATGCTTGGGTTAAGTTTATGTATTTTCTCACCGGCTTAAGTAAATTTTGTGTGAAGTTTGGAAATCCTAAAACATCTTTAATCATATCCAACCAGCCTCACTCAAGAATTTTCACTAATTAAGATGCTAGTTTACATTCATTTACTTTTAAATGATATTCTAATTAGAACCGGTTTTATTTTTTTGAACAATAAGGTTTTACCTTCCCCCCCACCCCATAAATTCTACTCACATAACAGTCACAGGTATCTCATGAGGGGGTGCATTTCATGGTATTAGGATAGTGTTAGCTATGAGTCAGAATGGACCTCAGAGTCATGAGCAGAAATCGTGCCTCTGTTCTTACTCTCTCCCATAAGTAAATGCTGACTCTCTCATGCAAATCTCCCCAATCCTGCTTCTCTAGTTCTCATTCTATTACTATTCTCATACCCCTGTAAATCCAAGATTAGCTCCCACTGATCTCAGGTGTGAATATCATCCAACTGGAGCAAATGACCCTCCCTCCTAGAGCGGCTTCATTTGGCCCACTAGCACCTCCAAGTTGTCAGGTCTATGATGTTCCAAAGACAGGTCTATTGCTTAGAAAGGCAGTATTGTACAGTGACTAGTACAGACTCTAGAGACAGACTGTAAAGACTGGAGCCATGGCTCTGCCATTTAAGTCATTGACCTTGGGCATCACTTAGCCTCTGCACCTCCGTTTCTTCATCTGTAAAATGTGGAAAATTAATACCTGCCTCCCAGTCTCCTTAGAAGGATTCCATAAAAGCTCTAAGTCAGTTAGAAGAGCACCTAGGTCAGGGGTCAGCAAACTGCAGCCTGGGCACCAAACCCAGCCTGCTGCTGTTTTTGTGACTCAAGTTTCAGTGCAATAGCCACACACATTCATTTATCCATTGTCTATGGGCTGCTCTGGAGCTGAAACAGCAGAATTGAATATATGCAATGGGCCATATGCCACCCAAAGCTAAAACATCTTCTGTCTGAAAAAGTTTGTCAACCCCCAGTCTGCACACAGCAAGTGCTAAAAAAAAAAAAACCAAAAACCTAGTTGTATTACAAATGCAGTCATATCAGAAATGCAGTAGCATTTTTATTTAATCACAATCAAATAATTTCCCTTATAACAGCAAACTGATTCAACTGTGGAGACTCGTTTTCAGGGTGAAGAGGCCTAGAGCAGCCTCCCAGCTCTGGTCCAGAACTAAGAGGTTTCTGTGGTCATTTGTCCGGGGATGGTTACACTGTGATCCTGGATCTTAAAGTTCTTGTCAGGCATGTTTTGAATCTACTTCTCTCATCCTATTAACAGCGGACCAAGTGGGAAGAAAACGCTCCTGAAATTAACTGCCTAACCAGAATCCATAATACACTACCTACAAAACTGACCCAAATCCAGCAGCCCGGGACGGATGAGGAAAGGCTCAGGTTGCTGTTCCACGAGTCGTTAGCTATGATGTAATCTGACAAGAGGACAATGGTCACCTTAATCCCACAAAGAGGCAGAGCCCTGGCTTTCAGGCCACTTCTCACTGTGGGCTAGAGACGGCACACGACACAGATTAGTCAGGGCTGCTCTGAAGGATCCTGGTTAAAACCACTTGCTGTACAATAAGGTAGGGAGGATTACTAAAATGATCTCTAAGCCCCAAAGAATGCTATTAACTCAAGTGATTGCTGCTGGTTGTATTGAAAAAGTGTTAGCACTTTAGAACAGACAGTTGGCTAAAGAGACGTGGGCCTCACTGGGGATGGATTCCAAAGCTCACCTGCAGCAGCGAGTCCTCTGCACTGGTGCCGTGGTTCACCGGAAAAGGCATTCGTCCATCTACAACGAAGAAGCCAGGCGTGTCAATTTTCTATGCACATTTTCTGGCTACTGTGCTTGTCCAGCCTAAAGGGAGGTTTTAGATTCTTCCAAATACCATTGCCACTCCCACAAAGGAAGCCTAGTTATAAAGCAACATACTGGCAATGAGGTTCAAGTGCTCGTAGATAATCCATCCCAGGCAATTCTCACCTACAAGTAACAAGATCATAGCCCAATCCAGCCACCCTAGCTGAAGGACTTGTGCCCCATCCCCTGGGAAGGACCCCAGAGCAAAAGGCAGGTTCAAGCTCTAAGGTGCAGGAAGGTGGAGGCAGGCAGGGCCCCTTGAGATCTGCCCCTCAATGACCGCCGATGAGCTATCTACTCAGAGGCAGTGTCTGGACTTGAGACCACACAGCTTTCTCCATTCATACAAAGAGGACGACTTTTACCAGATGGATGATCTTTCTTGTTGCCATATACCAGTGAACAGACATTACCCCAACATGTACAAATCCATTTACACTAACAAGATCATATTTAGGCATTTATCTTTTCCCCAAAGTATTCCCTGTCTGAAAAGGATGATGCCAGAGATCCTATGATGACAGTGCTGCAGCGGAAAAATGAGAAGAAACACTGAACACTCCCGCCTTGACTGGTGCTGGACTGGTCTGACTAAAGCCATCATTTGGCAGGTCAGTTGCCCAAAGGGAAGGTCTGGGCAGCACAAAGGGTTAAGTTCCCCCATGAGAATACCCTGTTGTTCTGAATACATAAACAATGATATACTAAAGTGCTATAAAGTTACGTCAATACTATAAAAGGAAATAAGTATGAAAGAACGAAACTGTATTAGATTCCAAAAATGGAGCAAAACGTACCAAGTTCATAGAGGTGGCCATCCACGTTGTTAAACAGAATAAAATGAAAGTTCACTTTGTCATCTACCTGAAGAGAGCCAAGAAATTTTTTTGAAAATGAGTATTTTATAAAGCAGAACGTAATTTGTTAAAAATAAATGTAATGTAGCCCCTAGCCGGTTTTGGCCCAGTGGATAGAGCATCGGCCTGAGGACTGAATGGTCCCGGGTTCGATTCCAGACAAGGGCACGGACCATGGTTGCAGGCTCCACCTGACCCTGGTTGGGGCTCACACAGGAGGCAACCAATCAATGTGTTTCTCTCACATCGTTATTTCTCTGTCTTTCCCTCTCTCTAAAAATAAATGGGAAAATATCCTCGGGTAAGGATTAAAATCTCTCTCTCTCTCTCTCTCTCTCTCTATATATATATATATATGTAGATATATAGATAGATATATATAGCTATAGATATATAGATAGATATATATATCTATCCTCGGGTAAGGATTACAAAAAAAACCTTAAAAATGTAATATGTAATAAATAAGTATAATATGCTTGAACCAACTTGCTCGTGTATGTATGTATATATTTATTTTTTCTAATTTTAATGTTTTTTATTGATTTCAGGGAGGAAGGGAGAGGGAGAGATAGAAACATTAATGATGAGAGAGAATCACTGATCAACTGCCTCCTGCACTCCCCTACTGGGAATCGAGCCCGCAACCCAGGCATGTGCCCTGACCAGGAATCAAGCCCTGACCTCCTGGTTCATAGGACAACGCTCAAACACTGAGCCACAGAGGCCAGGCTTGCTTGTATATTTTTACAGTTATTATAGGTAACATTTATGTATTTCCTAAATATTAGGCTCTAATCTAAGTGCAGTAAAGTAGATAGACTGTAGCTGTCAGAACTGACTTGCTTTTTACTGAAGAGAAAATTCAGGCTTACGGAATATGTATCTCATCCAAGGTCAAGATGAGAAAGTGGCAGAGCAAACTATCATCACAGAGGCAGTGTAGCTGCCTTAAACCTAATTTAACATTTGACTAGAAGACTCTGTGCAGATTAATGGTACATAAACCTTCTGGAAATTGTCAGTTCTTGTTTATGTATCTTACTATACCCAACAGCTGTGAGAATAATATCTGAAGTGCTCAATTACTAGGTGGGGTGTTACTCATTCGGATGTAAATACTATCAGCCTGCATTTACTCAAGGTAATGCCAACCGCCAATTAGATTTCTGAGAGCCATTTCTTATAAACAGGTCTGGTCAAAGCATTGTGCCAGTAGGATTTTTCGGTGTTAACTGGCCTTAGGTGGAAAACAACATTTGCTGTGTCCCAGTAAGGGGTCACTACACATATTTTAGGGAAAACACAGGTGGCACCTGGGCAGCCTGGCTCTGATTTGTATTTGCACTTACCCGACACTGGCCTTCCTGGGCCACAGCGTCATGGGCTGTCTGAATGGCCTGCAGACAAAGAGAGAACCCTTAGCACAAAACCTTCCAGCGTTACTGAAAAAGTGATGCTCTGGAAGTTCTCGCCCTACCTCATTCTTTTCAAAGCATTTTGCTCTGTCTTCAGGGGACAACTTCTCCGTTTCAGAAAGAAACTGTTTCAGGACTGACCCATCCTCTTTAAAAAAAGAATACAAATATTAGTATAGATAAAATAATGCAAATGGGTGCACATTTATTGGTGATTTAAGCTATTGCAGCCAGTCATGTTTAGCGACCTGAATTTTTACTGTGGCCTCTAAGGATGTGGATGGGTTGTACCGTCTGCCCCAGACTCTTTCCCACCACTCCCCTGTCACTGCATTCGGCCTGAGAACTCTCCATTCCTCATGTGCCAAGCTTTCCTCTGCTCCCCAACTCCCTTCACCTCCCACCTCATATTTATCTGCCAATCTCTTATCAGCACTTTGTTACAGCACTTATCCATTGGTAACACATATCTGTGAGCTTTTTAGTGCCATAAAATGAAACTGTCTTATCTACTGCTGTATGTACAGCCCCTGGCAATGCACAATTAATGTGAACTGCATACATGATGTAACAATGACAATCTAATTAATAAACCAGTTCTCAACCAAGATTTTTCTTTCAGGGTAGAAAATGCAAGATTAGTAATACAGTTATCCAGGATAGACATTAACCTAAGGGTCTTAAATAGAAATGTAAACAGCCAAATAGTCCGGCCTACAGGGAGCTGACAACTGATGACTAACCTAAGTGTTTTGTCTGTGCTCAGTGTGGATAAGTCTAGGAGACACTGACTACCCAGCCAGATCAAGAAAAACTTCAAATTTCAAAAAGACCTCAACCTGAACTTTCAGCTCTAAACTTTAAAAAAGTAAACGTATTAAATTGGTACTATTCAAAATTTGGAAGTGATAGGAATCCTCTTAACTTTATGAGGAGGGCTGTGATTCAGATTAAGCCTTTAGCACCATCATGACCACGGTTACAAAAAATTACGGTGTTTGCTAATCTCAAGAACACAGCAGTCTAAATAAAGTGAGACCCACTGCAGAAGAAGTAGAAAGGATCAAGCTGCAACTGTCTAATACAGCTCAGGCAAGTTAATATTTATAAACGCAACTTCTAAAAGATCTGGGTGTTTACGGCCAGGCAGGTGATTTTATTTTTAATTGCAAAAGTGTATCAGTATTATAGTTTTGGCCACACTTTCCTGAAAAAGAAGTATTTGACCTGCTCTAAGCAACAGTGTGGACTATTAGTTGAAATTATTCCGTTCTTAACCACCCACCTATTGTAAAAATCAGATTGCTATCTATTTTTGTAAATAAAGTTCTGGTGGAACACAGCCACATCCATTGGTTCACATCGTGTCAATGGCTGATTTTTGCACAACAAGGGCAGAGACCATAGGGCCCTCAAGCCTGGAAGATTTACTCTCAGGCCATTTAAGAAAGTTTGCTGACTCTTGGCCTAAATCAGACATAATAATCTTGTGTTTTAACACATTCTAGTGCTACTAATTGTGCCTCTGACAAGCTTTAGGGCTGAGCCCCACTCATTTCTTCTACATCCTCCACAGCATCCGTGGAAGGTGGGCTAAAGCCCGACCTGACTTTGTTCACAGCTGAATCCTTTCAAAGGTGCAGCCTGCTGCTGGGCCTCTGCAGGAACCGTCACCCAGCTGCTCTAAGCCAGCGGTTGCCAACCTTTCAGACCTCACGGACCACCAGTGGTCCACTGGTTGGTGACCGCTGCTCTAAGCTGTTTTGGTTCTCTCCTGTTGCTTATGAAACAGGTACCATTAAAGGCAGGTCCTAACTGTTAATGTTTCAGGGCTTAACATCTCTAATTCTCCAGAATCACTGAGACGTAAACACAGGGGAATTACAATAACAATTGGCCCTCAGGTGTTCTTTATCCTTCACCTGACACTCTTCCAAGCTTTGTACAAATGAAGAGTATACGCAGAGCAACGGTACAAAACTGAATCGCTCCCTTTTCCTCTCCAGGTGGAAGAAGCCCAACTGTGCTTCTTAGAAAATGAGTTTCCTTCCCTTGAGAGAGAGAAACAAGAATTCACCCACAGATTATATCTGGATAAGTAGGTTTCAAAAATGTTGAAGGCAATGTGTTTGCCGAATAGACCATTGGGAATTCTGGAGTGAAGACTGACGGTTAACTAGAGGTCAACTAGCGGATGACTGGCCTCAACACTCACACTTACCAAATTCCAGTTTGTCTTGGTTATTGGCCACTGCATGTATAAGTCCAATGGTGCCACAGGAGTTCCCAATGGTCTGCTTCATGAAGTACACTTTAGGGCTGACTTCTTGTCCCTTAAGTTCTTCAATCTGTTTTTTCCTGAAGTTCTCATGCTGTAAATGTAAAAAACATGCTAATATCTCAAAATGAAAACGCAAAGAACAGATGGTAGCACAGTAAGTTCTACCACCTAAATGGAAACACAAATAGGATGTGTGACCAGAAGCCTTGGTTCTACATGCCAGCCAAGGCCAAGGGCAGAGACCATATGGCCCTCAAGCCTGAAAGATTTACTCTCAGGCCTTTTAAGAAAGTTTGCTGACTCTTGACGCCAAGGTAATGGCCTGCCTGTCCCTCACACCCACAGCAGCCCGTGGGGTTGAGAGGTTCCGAGACTCCACCCTGATGCTGCAGTGCAGTAATGGCCTTGGATATTGCCCAAGGCTTGTCTAGACACCACTGCAGCCTTTTAGCTGGAAATGGATGATGTCATGAAGTTAAAAAACAGACAAGTTCATTATATTAAATAGAAATGTAAAGAGCCAAAGAGTTTTCTTCCTTTAACACCAACAATGACTATATTTCACATGGGCACCCCAATCAAGCTTTGGTTAATTTAACAGCCAAGAGTAGCAGCCAGCTTATAGCCCACTATTCTTTAACATTCTACTTCTGTTCTATCCAAGTACTAGTATACCTCTCTTTAAAAACAAAACAAGCCTTAACTTAAAGGCACAATTTAAAGAATTTTATGACTCCCTCTCCCTTTTTTTTTAATGAAGGAAAAACAACTGGCTTAGGGTGCTGGCTGTGATTGCACAGAAACTCCTCCTCATCCTACAAAAGGAAGATGTGTGCTTGTTTTTCCTTGCCAGCTATACAGTTTGTGGACAGATGAGCAATGGGAGGTGAGGAAGAGGGTACAGATCAGTAAATCAATGAGACTAGTTTTTCCCAAAGCATCCATTAGCTCTTTGTACAGTCACTCAGTGGGCTTGTCTGAACCTTTCACGGACACGATTTAAAGACCTTACAGGTATGACTTCTCAGGTAAAAGCAGAGTGCTAATGCGACAGAAGCAATGCTCCCCAAAACCAGTGTAATTCAGACAAAATATTTCCAATTCGAGTAGCCGTCCCTTACTGTACATGGAACTGAAGTTCAGGCCTTATCCGTGGCACCCTCAGAGGAATATGATCTGTTGTCCCACAAAATCAACTTAACTCCAACTAGTAGGAAGTTCTGGCATCATGGATCTACTAAATCCTTAAATTGACTTACTCATTGACTATTAAGGCTTTTCACTTTTCTAGGTTAATTAAACATTTTAAAATGGGATAGCACCATCCTTTAGGGTTGTCTGAGCTCTTGCATGGATACACATTGAAATATTCATTATCACTTCACATTAATATTTTAGAGTGGTCCCTTTAGGATTTAATAATACTCTCTTAGACAACATTAAATGCTTTTTAAATTAACCTTGTTTGGAAGTCAAGCTACAGAACCTCAACTTTTCTTTGCATTTGCTTTAATGTTTAGCCCAGTAGGTGTTTTGTACTGCAGAACAGGTGCTCAGTAAATCTGACGGACTGAACTGGAGCTAAAAAAAAAACAACCCTCATTATTGAGCTCTTTCAAACAAAAAATGTTCAAATCACAGTGTGCTCTAACAAGAACCACTTGATCCGGCAAAAGGAGATCGGTGGGCTTTTGAAAGACAAACATGCTGCGCCACTGCCTCCCAGAGGCCTGGCGTGTGAGAGCCGCTCAAAACCTCCGAGTCATCATGGTTCCTCTAGCAAGAAGGCTGTGAGGGGCTCAAATAAGACAGGAGGTTGCATTTCATTTGGCCAACGGAGACGTTAATTAGACGTGCAATTTTTGGCAGTTCTGTTTTTACCTAAGTAAAAGCTCTGGCAATAAAAAAACATGTCCCTGGGATTATCCGAACAGTTTTAATAAGGGGGTTTAAACCATTTATAGGAGGAACACCTGGGACTTCCCATAGGACTTAATTTATGCAGAGGATGCTTCTGGTGCTTGAACTCACTCTGTGTTTGGAATGATGCCCCAAATGCGAATGCCTCAAGTTTTGTTACAGGAAATGTTCAACCACTCCCAAATCAGGGGTCAAGTGACAGCAATAGGAGATAGACAATACCATGCTGATTAGTGGAATTCCATACATCGCAAGACAACAATTAACCCAGCTACCTTTTTTATATCTGATGCTCAGTCTTTGAGGTACATATATCCATGCACACTTGTAGGAAGAAGACCATCTAAAGGGAAATGAAAAGGTATTTCCAAGACTGCTCTAATGCCCACCTATTTCATTTACCCACAAGGTCAGAGAGGAAAGAGGATTAAGAGAGGTGGAAGGAGGTTCCCATACAGGAGCCATATACAAGTGATTAAGCTTTTTTTCAAAAGCACACTGGTGAGGCTAAAACCCAAGTGTGCATGCTGTAGAAGGTGGAAGAGTGGGAAGAATTCCCGGAGACCACGGGGGACACAGGCAGTGGAAGTGGAGAATTAAAGAACCTATTGTTTTCATGTGCTTTAGGCAAGCCCATCCCCCTCCATTTACTAGCAAGGTGACAGCCTTTTAAAGGGAAACAACCAGCCAGGCCTTGGCATGGAAGGTTCAGAAAAGCCTAGGTTCAAAGGACTTATGAGTAGGATGAATTACTTCCCCGAGGGATAAGAATTTGAAATTACTTCTCTTCCAAATGTGAGGCAATGGTGGATGGGTGAAGAAGAGCAATAAGCTCTATTACAATAGGAGCCCCAAAGAGTAGGTACCAAGGGTGTGGGCTCCTCCCTCCATCCATCCCCCCAGGGAGAAGGCAGTTTTGCCAGGTGTGGGCGCTCAGGCCAGGTGGGAAGAGGAGCCTGGAGTCTAGACTATCCTCAAAGCCGCCTTCTGGTTTGGGAGAGGCGCGCACCTCGGGCCCCACGCCCTACCTGGGCGGTGAGTGGGAACAGCAGCAGCAGCGCGCAGACGGGCGCCGGCACCGAGCTCAGCGCGTCCTCCTCCAGCCCCAGCACGTCCACAAAGCGCCACTGGCCGGCGACCCCCAGCCGGGCCAGCACCTACGGAGAGGAGACAAGGCGGCCAGGCTCGGGGAGGCAGGCACCCTCAGCGCTCCCATCCGAGCCTGGGAGGAGTCTCCGCCCGGCCCCCCACGCCGCCAGGGCGATGACACAGCACAAAGCGCGGCCCACACGTGGCTCCTGCGAAGCCCGGGCAGCCGAGGCCCGCGGCCCCAGCCAGCCCTCGGGAGCTCGGCCGGGCGCAGCCTCCTCCTCCACCTGCACCCCACCCCGCCCCCGATGCAGGGGCCGAGGGAGAGCGCCCCGACCGCGCCCAGCCCGGCTCCTCCGGAGCACCCAGGGCGCCGCTAAGTCACTGCGAAACGGCCGGAGCAGGTGGGCGCCTCCGCCTCGGCTCGGCTCTCCTGGTGGGGGAGGGGACAGAGGCAACGCGAGATGCCACTCACTTTGTTCAGCATCTGAAAGACAAATGCAAAGAAAAACACAACAATGAAACCAGCCAGCGATCCGGCTGCCTGGCGTGGGCTGACCCCCAGGCAAGCGCTCCCGGGGCCACCGTGCACCTGCCGCTCACCTCGGGGTTGATCTCCATGGGTTTGAGCTGCATCTTCGCCGACCGCAGGTGAGGCCCGTCACCAGAGAAGAGGAAAAACAGCAAGCGGAGCCGCCCAGGCCGCCGCTATAAAGCGCCGGCCTGACGCACTGTGGGTGCCTGCGCAGGGGGGTCGGGGCAAGACCAACGAGGGGGAAACGGCCGGTCTCAGCAAAACCGACGCGAACCCCCCCTCTGCGCAGGGCGGAGTGGTTCGGCCGGGCCCCCAAACCTTGCCGTCTCACTCGCTGGTGAGATAATCCGGCGGTGGTGGGGATGGGCTTGTGGGTGGGCGCTCCCGGAGTGCATGGAACAGTCCTAATTTTTTGCGAAGTTTCTGGAAACTCGTCCTTTGTACCATTTCGGTTACCTGAAATCTCAGGGCTTCTGAAGCGTTGAGAAAAAGCTCAAATTCAACAGGTACATATTTAATATGAATATAAATACGTTTCCCACATCTCGCAGCAGTTTGCATGTGACCTTAGCCAATTCATCCTCCATGTTAAATCAGACCAGTAGCGAATTTCGTCCTTTAATTGACTGACTAGAATAAAGCAGAGTCTGGAATGGAACCGATATTGCATTAGTAATGCTGATGTCATGTTACTCCCTGGGAGGAATGGTTTGGTCATGTGCAACCTGGGGGATGTGAGGGTAATACAGCAAGCACACCGAGAAGCAGGAGGGGGGAGACTTGAGGAACCAGATCCAGGGGGAAAAACAGATATGATTTCCAGGCAAAAGGATGTAAAAAGAAAAATATTTGTAAAAGAATGGAGGCTTTGAAAAATAAAATTCTGAGTTCAAAATAAAATACAGTGAATAAGAAGGGGAATGGCAACTAAAGAGACCCCTGTTCTCTAATGCTCTCAGGTGGGGTTTGTTTTGCCTACCAGCCTGTTAAAAAGATGGAGAGGAAAAGCATATGCCAAAGGTTGAATAAAAAGAGGGAGGAAAAACCTGTAATAATTGTGCCAGGAAAGCTAAACCTCAGCATGAAGTAGGATTTGCAGAAATACCAAGGAAGTAAGAAGGTTGGGTATTTTTTTAAAAATGT
Source organism: Myotis lucifugus (assembly GCF_000147115.1). Lineage (NCBI taxonomy): Eukaryota > Metazoa > Chordata > Mammalia > Chiroptera > Vespertilionidae > Myotis > Myotis lucifugus. The sequence goes on from NW_005871096.1 coordinate 3,864,161, forward strand.
GCTTAGAACAAAATAATGATGATGGTGAAAGAGCAGACCTCCTGTTTAGGGGGGATCCAAGGTTAATAAATAGATGACAGAGAAGGAGGGAATCTGAATTGTGCATCAGATCTTTTGCATGCCATTTCATTTAATCCTTCGAGTATCCAATAACAAAACTCTTAATAGGGCAGTTTTGCAGATCAGAATCCAAGGCATAAGGAGGTTATTTGCTGATGATCACAATGGAAAAGCGAGACAGAAGTAAACCCTAGTAAATTGGGCTCTAGGAGCGCATTCTCCATCCAAGGTTTCACTACATTCCACTTCTATTTTGTCCCCATTTTATCCATCAGAAAAATTATCTTTAGGAAAAAACAAAATAATACCAAGAAGTTAATGAATGAATTTTATGATATGTAAATTATGCCTCCATAAAGTTGTTTTTAAGGGGGGGAAAAAAGACAATAGCTTGAAAGTCAAGACAGGTGAATAGGTAAGTACAAGAACACCTGGCTATGTTGAATGAGTTCTTACCTTCCAATAGAGACAAATTACATCCCAATTTACTTCATTTATTCAACACATACTGATTGAGCACCTACTGCGTGATGGGCACTGAGCATGGAATTGGGGCTATAAAGTGAACACAGTAAATAAACATGGAAACTCCCCTCATGGAGATTGTGTCAATAGTAAGAGTGGTGTTGAGGAGAGTAGAGCTCAGGAGCATCTAACCTCGTGCAGGGGATCAGGAAGGCTTCCTAAAGTGAGTGACATTTAAGATAAGGGCTGATGGGCAGGTGGACAAAATAAATAGAAAAAGTGGTCATGAAAACACTATGAGAAATCTCTGTTAAAGGCATCCACTCAACAAATATTTAAATTGAGTGCCTACTATGTGACAGGAAACATCAGAGCAATGAATAAAGCAATTAAATCACCCCCCTGCTTACAAGGCAATGCCAGAGACTGGACATGAACAAACCTCATACTGATCTTTAAAAAGTCAGGGAGAATGCATTGCTGAAACCACAGGCCAGATTTTATATCAGTCATTAGCCAAATTTTAGGACTCACATTTGTGAACTATTTTTTTTAAAATATATTTTATTGATTTTTTACAGAGAGGAAGGGAGAGAGATAGAGAGTTAGAAACATCGATGAGAGAGAAACATCGATCAGCTGCCTCCTGCACATCTCCCACTGGGGATGTGCCCGCAACCCAGGTACATGCCCTTGACCAGAATCGAACCTGGGACCCTTCAGTCCGCAGGCTGACGCTCTATCCATTGAGCCAAACCGGTTTCGGCCATTTGTGAACTATTAAGAAAAAAAAAAAAAACAGAATGGTTGCATTTAGAACAAGTTATGTCCGTCAGCACTTGCCTCCTTTTCTTTAGGGGTTACTAGCTAGATAGACAAGCAAAACACTTCTCATTGTATTCTTCATGATGCCTGGGTTGGTGTCAATTGATATTATAGTTGAGGTGGTTTTATAGCTTATTTAAATTATTCTACTGAACAGATTAATCTCAATCTGCAGCCACCTGCCTATGGTTTTCACTCTGTATCACTCAGTTTTATTACAGCAGAGAGAGTGTGCATGCATTAAAGTGAGAATAAGCAATCCAAATTATGAGATTTAGAAAACTGAGTTTAAAATAAAGTGATGAAGTTTAATAGAGATTTTTGATGATGGTTGTACACTTCTATGATTATACTAAAAATCTTTAAATAGGTGAATATCTCAATAAAGTTGTTAAAAATTCAGTAGAGATATGTGTGAAGCTCTGCATGTCAATTATCATAGAACAATTAACCTCCATATTCACTTTTTTCTTGATTCCATGGTTATAAAAATAATGTTTTATTACTTTATATATATAATACTAGAGGCCCGGTGCACGAAATTCATGCACGGGGGTGGGTCCCCTCAGCCCAGCCTGCACCCTCTCCAATCCAGGACCCCTCGGGGGATGTCCTACTGCCGGTTGATCGGGCCTAAACCGGCAGTCAGACATCCCTCTCACAATCCTAGACCACTGGCTCCTGATCGCTCATCTGCCTGCCTGCCTGCCTGGTCGCCCCTAACTGCCTCTGTATGCTGGCCTGATGACCCCTAACCCCTCCCCCCCCCCGCTGCCAGCCAGGTCACCCCCAACTGCCCCCCCCCGCCAGCCTGGTCGCCCCCAGCTGCCCCCCCTGCTGGCCTGGTCGCCCCTCACAGCACCCCCGCCAGCCTGGTCACCCCATGCAGCCTGCTGTTCAGTGGTTTGGTCATCCCTCACTAAGCCCTCTGTTGGCCTGGTCGCCCCACACAGCCTGCTTGTTCAGTCATTTGGTCATCCCTCACTAACCCCTCTGCCGGCCTGGTAGTAGGCAGCCATCTTGTGAGGGCATGATGGTCAATTTGCATATTACCTCTTTATTATATAGGATAATAATGTAATAAAATAGGTTATATAATATGAATATGAAAAAATATCAAGTGAAAAGTCACAAACATTTTGATTTTAATCATTTAAAATGAATACACAAAAAACAAGGAAAAACATTTTTTTAAATCAATTAAACATTTAGGGTAAACAGGAAGCAGACCTGTTATAGGTGCAGAAACAAAATCAATGAATAAGTTTTTCTTCATAAATAAAGATACCACTTCTAATTCACCAGCAATAGAATGTGTTTCATCATAAGTATTATTCTTCTAGTAATAGTGACCATTTAGGATGGACCCTTTGGAAACTACCTTCTTGTGATTCTGATCACTAATAGGATAGAGATTTGAATATCTTTGGCAGGTCCATTCCACAGTGTTAGGGAGTCAATCCTGAAAGCTCATCCCCAAGGTGAGTCCTTCAGCACTTCCAGTGGTTTTGTAAACACCAGATTTTCTGTATTAAATTCCTTTCTACCTAGAGTAGTTCTGTACTCCTCTATTGGTACTGCATGCATATCATTAGTGGTGCATGTCATCCTGCCCTCGCATCTCTCGGTTACTATTCTTGTGCAGTTGTAATATTAGAAATCAGAGGGCTTTGGTGGGCCTGGATCAGCCACCAATGGTGTAAACATAGGCAGGTTAACTAACCTCTCTGTATTTCAGCTTCCTCAACAGTAAAATGAGGATTTCACGAACTCTACGATTTCTCCCAATTCTGGCATAGCAAGGACCTTGAGCAGCAGAAAAGAGATACACAAACCAAGTCATATGAAAGTTTGAGTTAAGTCTACTTTTATCTCTAATTCTTTAATTTTAGCCATTAGACTTTTAAAATGTCGCTAGGATATAATAAACAAGATTGATAAATTTTAAAATTGAAATTTGTTTCTGAAGGTGCTTTAGAGACATTTATTACATATTTCCTTTTACCAGGAGATTGGTATGTGAGGAATAGGATAAACAGGAAAGAAATTTAAATTTATAAATATATCAGGAAGAAATGTTTTCTTGAGGACACTGCTGAGTTCTAAGACCTAGCCAAGCATTTTTTCAGACTCCTTGGAGCAGTGGTTCTCAACCTTCTGGCCCAATCATAAAATTATTTTCGTTGCTACTTCATAACTGTAATGTTGCTACTGTTATGAATCATAATGCAAATATCTGATATACAGGATGGTCTTAGGTGACCCCTGTGAAAGGGCTGTTCGACCACCAAAGGGGTCGCGACCCACAGGTTGAGAACCACTGCCTTAGAGTGAATAGATCCATATATAGATGTGTCTTGGTCTTACCTGGACATTTAGTGCCAACAGCCTAAAAATATGAAACAATTTTTAAAAATCTGAACAAGTTAAACTGGGAAGAAGAAAAAAACCTCAATCCATAAATTCACTACCCTAAGAAATTTACAGTCTCAATCTCCACATATTCCTTCCAGTACTTGGCCAGTTGTTTAGCAAATTCTGTTGGGTTCCAAACCAAAATGTATTCTCTTCTTCCTTCCCAACCTGGCTGCCCACTGTTCTAGCCCCAACTCAATACTGCTTTCTCAGACCCCAGCTCACACCTACTTTTTTCGGAGGGAGTGAAGGGAGTGAGGAAGAGGTAGGGGGGGTTGTCCTTGGAGCTCTCATTTGCCTATTGTGAGACCAGCAGAATTTTTTAAAATTTAATTTTATTGTTTAAAGTGTTACAAATAGTAGTACATATGTCTCCTTTTTTTCCCCATTGACCTTCCCCCGGCCTCCCCTACCCCCCCAGCACATGCCCTTACCTCCCCCTCCCCCAGAGTCTTGCATCCATTGGTTATGCTTATATGCATTCATACAAGTCCTTCGGTTGATCTCTTACCTCCCCCAACCCCCCAATCTTCCCCAGCCTCCCCGCTGTAGTTTGACAGTCTGTTCAATGCTTCTCTGTCTCTGTATCTATTTTTGTTCATCAGTTTATAATGTTCTTTATTATCCATAAATGAGTGAGATCATGTGGTATTTTAAATACTGTGTCCTACGCAGTGTCTCGGTACGTCTTCAGCGGAAGATCCCTCAGAGCACTAGGTCAGCAATAATACCAGGAGCAGGTACTCTATTTGTTTCTTTTTATTAGCTATCAAACTTTCATCAGTAGCCCCTACTCCTTAGGAACTACCCTTGTGAAAACTGATCAGAACTGAGCCTCCTGCCTGTCTCAGTAAGGGGATTCTGATCACCTAAGGCAGTGGTCTGCAAACCGCAGCTCGCGAGCCACATGCGGCTCTTTGGCCCCTTGAGTGTGGCTCTTCCACAAAACACCGGCTCTTTCACAAAATACCGACCTCTGCGCATGGGCCATGAAGTTTCAATCGCATTGTACATGCGCGCCCACACATGATATTTTGTGGAAGAGCCACACTCAAGGGGCCAAAGAGACGCATGTGGCTCACGAGCTGCGGTTTGCCGACCATGGACCTAAGGAAAGTGGGAAGCACACTGTATCTCAAGAAGGAAAAATAAAAAGAAATCCACATTGTACCTCTCCAAAAGGAAAAGAATTTTTAAACATACATGCTTAGGTATAACCAGTGAAACCGGAAACACCAAAAACCCAGAAAGGTTTTAGAATCAGCCCTTGAGAAAGCATAAGTGAAAATGACATCAGTCTCCTCAAGGAAGCCGGATAACAGTGGAGTAATACCTCCATTGTTGAGAGAAAATAACCACTATCTTTGAACTTCGTATTCACCAAAACTATCTTTCAAAAGCTAAGGTGAAAAAAAAATGTACATATGTATAAACAGAAGCTGAATGTACTACCCAGAAACCTACCTATGCAAAGAAACTTCTAAAAGATATAAAGAAGAAAGAAAATGATTCGGTAGATACTCTGAGAAAAAGGATTAAAATAATATTTAGTGGAAGTCTGTATATAAATCCAAATAAGTAATATTTGTGTATAATAATAACATCTAATTTGTGGTATTAATAGAAAGAATGGTGCTAAAATACTGTTCTACATAATGATACTAGTATGTGTGATGGAAGGAAGTGCCATGAGAGGAAAAGTATTCAAAGGTCCCTTTACTTTCTGGCAGAGGCTAAGAAATTATTTAACTTTAGACTTTCTTAAGTTAAATAGTCATGGTAACATCTCAAGGGAAATTAATAAAGAAAAACATATTTAAGTTCAAATAATTAGAGATAAATAAAAAAGGAAAAAATAAACTCCCCAAAATGGCCAAATAAGAAAATGGAAAGCGTAGAAAATCTAGGACAGATAAGAATAACAAGGTAAGCCCTAACCAGTTTGGCTCAGTGGATAGAGCGTCGGCCTGCGGACTGAAGGGTCCCAGGTTCGATTCCGGTCAGGGGCGTGTGCCTTGGTTGCCGGCATGTCCCCAGTGGGGGGTGTGCAGGAGGCAGCTGATCAATGTTTCTCTCTCATCGATGTTTCTAACTCTCTATCCCTCTCCCTTCCTCTCTGTAAAAAAAAAACACAATAAAATATATTTTTTAAAAAGTTAAAAAAAAAAGAATAACAAGCTAAGACAGGAAAAAAAAAGTAGAAAACGTCCAAATAAAAAATCATACTAAATATAAATGGACTACACTTAAATGTTTTATCAAATTTGATTTTTAAAATCTAGATAACTGCTATGTTTAAGAGACATTTTAAAGCATACAGATATGGCAAGATGAAAGTAAAGGGAAGGGGACAAGCTTTCCAGGAAGAAACAACAAAGAAACCTAGTATAACAATATATTAATATCAGCATTGTTAAGCAAAAACATGATTAGAGATAGAGAGCATCAGTATGCGTACTTAATTTACCAGGAAGCTATAACAATTCTAAAATTGTGTGCTCCTAATAAAGTAGCCTCAAATGTGTAAAACAAAAATTAATAGGACCACAGGGGAAAATAAATAAATCCACCATCACCGTGAACCCACCTTTCTCAATTATTTATAAGTCAGACCCACAGTATAGGGAGGAGTATGGTTTCTGGTTAAAACCTATGTGTGATTTTTCAGGCATGACCACAGGCCAGGACAAAGGCTTTACCTGGCACACCTCCTGGGGGAAGTGCCCTCCCCACACCAGATCTGGGCACACCGAGGACTCGGCCCCCTCTGGCCAGCCATGCTCTTTCGCATACATTCCCAGCCCCAGAGCCTTCGTTTCTAGGTCTCTTTATCTGAGCCTGGGCAGAGATCTTCAGCTGCCTCTGCTGAGGCCTCCTGATGGGGGCAGAGGGGAAAACTTAGAAGACTCTTTTACTCAGGCTGCCTCAGTACTTTTCCACTCCTAGCTCTTTCCCCTCACCCTGACCCTGACCCTGGTGTACATAAAACTATTGAAATCTTTTGTTCCTGGACTCCCTCAACAGTGAAATGACTCCCACATCTACATCTACATCGATCCACCTGACCTCGCCCAGTGCATCATTCCATGGGGGAAAATGAAACAGGAGGAGTCTGCACTTTCTCCTGCTTAGCCGCTTGCTGGTACCATAGCAATAAGTGATTAAAGGCTTAGCTCTTTCATTGTTGGCTTGTTGCTTTAATCAGCTACTCTGACACCTGGCAGCTCAGGTCTTTCTTTCTCTCTTTCCCTCAACCTCCCCCCTCTCCCCACTGCTTTCTCTATCTCTGTCTCTTTCCCAGCTGAGATGGCTGAGCTTCTGACACAGATTTTTTTAAAAAATTTTTAAAAATATATTTTTATTAATTTCAGAGAGAAAGGGAGAGAGAGATGGAAATATCAATGATGAGAAAGAATCATTGATCAGCTGCCTCCTGCATGCCCCGCATGGGATCGAGCCTGCAACCCAGGCATATGCCCTGACCAGGAATTGAACAGTGTCTTCCTGGTCGACACTCAACCACTGAGCCATGCTGGCCAGGCATGACAGATTTAAAAATATTTTTTTTTTAGCCCTGGGTGACTCAGCTGGAGCATCGTCCCATACATCAAGAGGATTGGGAGTTCAATCTCAATCAGGGAATATACCTAGGTTGCGGGTTCCATCCTCAGTGGGGGCACATCGGGGTGAATATAGGAGGCAACCGATAGATGTTTCTCTCTCCCTCCCTCTCTTTCTAAAATCAATAAACATATCTTTGGGTGAAGATTTTAAAAAAAATTTTAAACACCACAATTAATTTTAATGTAATGGACATATGTAAAACTCTGTACCCAATAATTTTAAAATGTGCATTCTTCTCAAGGACTCATGGAGCATTTACAAACATTGATTAAGCATTTAGTTCATAAAGTATGACTTGTGGATTCTGTAAAACCAAGGAGACCATATTTTCAAATTGTAATGCAAGTTATTCAAATAACAATAAAATGACAAATGAGGCATAAAATAAACTTTGGAAATGAAAATGCCCACTCTTTAGTAGGTCATGGGTCCAAATAGAAGTCATAATTGAATTATAAAAATACTAGAGGCCCAGTGCATGAAAATTTGTCCACTGGGGGGGTGGGGGGGGGTCCCTCAGCCTGGCCTGAGCCCTTTCGCAGTCCAGGACCCCTTGGGGGATGTCCACCTGCTGGCTTCGGACATCCTTAGTGCTGCTGTGGAGGTGGGAGAGGCTCCCACCACTGCCACTGCACTCGCCAGCCATGAGCTGGCTTTTGGCTAAGCAGCGCTCCCTCTGTAGAAGCACACTGACCACCAGGGGGCAGCTCCTGCATTGAGTGTCTGCCCCCTGGTGGTCAGTGCACATCATAGCAACTGGTTGTTCCAAGTTGGTTTGCTGTTAGGGTCAATTTGCCTATTACCCTTTTATTATATAGGATTTAGAACTAAAAAATAATAAAAGTTTAAATATTAAAATTTATGAGATGTCATGAAAGTAATATTTGAGAGACATTTACAATTTTAAATGCTTAGAATAGAAAAGAAGAAATGGGGAAATTTAGTGAGCTAAATATTCAACTTAAGAATTAGAAAAAGAACACTACAATAAACTCAAAACAAGTAGAAGAAAACAAATAATAATGAGCAGAAATAGATGATACAGTAAAATACAATAGAGATAGTCAACAAATAAAAGTTGTTTTTCTTAAAAGATTAATAAAATAGACAATCATCTGTCAGGATTTATGGGGGGGGAAGATTATGCAGAAATAGACAATATTAAGGATGTAAAATGGGAACATAATTACATATACATTTTAGATTTAAAAGATAATAGGAGAATACTCTGAACAATTTTATGCCAATGAACTTGAAAACTTAGAGATAAATTTCAAATATGTAGAAAAAATAGAAAGCCTGCTTTGTGAAAGAAAATAAAGCAGTAATTAAACATCTTTCCATGAAGAAATACCCAGGCTTATGGTGAATCTTATAAACACTTAAGGGACAGATCATTTGTTCTTACATAAACTATTCCTGAGGCGATAAACAAGAGGGAATACTGGCCTACATGAGATGGGGGGCGGGGCAGGGGGTGATGACAGCATAAGGACTTCTAAAAATTTGTCTCTTTATAAAAACATTTCTTCACATCCTCACCAACACTTGTTATTCTTCTTTTGATTGTAGCCATCCTCCTGAGTGTGCAGTGGTATCTCATTGTCATTTTGCTTTGTCTTTCCCTGATGGCTAACAATGTTGGGCATCTTTTTATGTGCTTATTGATCATTTGTATATCTTCTCTGGAGAAATTTCTATTTACTATAACCTTTTGAGTCCACTCCAACAATAGTTTTGCTCACAGTACTCCACCAAAGTTTTCCTTGATATAGCTCCTCCTTCCTTCAAGAGTCCTTTTTTCTTCCTCTTACTTGAAAATCAGCATTTTCTTCTAAATACAATTTCCTCTCTTGGCTTCCAGAGCAGCCAACTCTTCTGAGATTTCCTCCATCCTCCCTGACACTCCTTTTGGGTCACCATTGCTGATTCCTCTTCAATCTCAGGATGTCTAGACATTAGGTGGCCCCCATGACTCAGTGGTTGAACCTCTTCTGTTCTCTACTTCTACTCATGCTCTGGAAGACCTCATCCAGCTCATGGCTCTAAATCCCATCTTTATGCTGGATATTCTGAACTTTCTATCTCTAGCCAGACCTCCCCCTCTGATCGCATATCCAACTGCCTAAAGCATCTCCACTTGATGTTTAATATCTAACTTGTCCAAAACGAATTCCTCATCCTCCCCTCCAAATCTGCCCTTTTCACACTCTTAGAGACTGTCCACTTCATCTGACTTCTAATTGCTCAGGCCAAAAACCTCAGCGTCATCCCTGAGTCCTCTTTCTCTCATGCCCCAAATTCCATCTGTCAGGAAATCCTGGCAGCTCTATCTTCACAACATATCCAGAATTCTTACCCCTGAGAAAATTACAGGGCAGCCATTAAAAATAGCATGCACGCATTTTAGATACAACATGGAATGAAAAAGTGGCATCTAAGTCCCATGTGTAGTGTGATTCCAACTGTGTAAAATATGCTTCTAATAAAGGTTTGAAAGAAAGCCACAGAAACAATATCTTCAAAAAGCCACAGACATATTTTCATATTATTCCATATTTTTTAAAAAAATTATTTACCAAGCTACAAAAACTGCCGGGAAGATTTCAGTGTTATATTAATGGATGCTTATGGAATACAGTACCCTTTTAACTAGCCCTGTGACATAATTTCGGAAGGGAATTCTTATTTCTGGAGGCCAACTTGTACCATATACTACATTCAGTGTTTTGCACATGCTATCTTATTTAATTCTCTGGCCCCTTTTTAAAAACAGCTTTATTGAGATATAACTGACATACAATAAATGTTGAATGTGGGATTTGATAAGTTTTGACATATGTGTATACCTGTGAAATCATCACCACATCAAGATCATGACTTATTCAGCCCTTCAAAAGTTTCAGTGCATCCTGTTGTAATTCTTTCCTCCTGCCACTCCCTGATTCTTGGTTCCCCAAGGAATCACTGCTGTACTTTCTGTCACCATAGATTAGTTTGCTTTTTCTAGAGTTTCCTATAGATGAAATCATATGTTATCTACTTTATTATGTCTGGCTTCTTTCTTTCTTTCTTTCTTTCTTTCTTTCTTTCTTTCTTTCTTTCTTTCTTTCTTTCTTTCTTTCTTTCTCCTCACTGAGGATATTTTTCCATTGATTTTTAGAGATAATGGAAGAGAGAAAGACAGAGAAATATCAATGTGAGAGAAACACATCGATTGGTTACCTCCTGCACACGCCCGACCAGGGCCCAGGTCGGGGAGGAGTCTGCAACTGAAGTACGTGCCCTTGACTGGAATCTAACCTGGAACCCTTCAGTAGGCAGGCCAATGTTCTATCACTGAGCCAAACTGGCTAGGGCTTGTCTGGCTTTTTTCAAACAAATTTTCATGTCTTTAAAAAAAAAATCTTCTAATGTCTTATTCACATCTTAGGGTAAAAGAAATAGATTCATAGGAGTTATGTAACTTTCCTAAAATCATATAGTAATGAGTTAAGAGATAGCCCTGGAATTCCAACCCAATTCTGCCTGTCACCTCAATGTGTTACGAGTTAAGCCCCAAATGGTTCCATTAGTTGTCAAAAGTTATAATAGCAGTGAGCGGCAAAAGTAGGACAGAAACCCGCCTCTTGGATACATATGTGGCTATTAGAAAGAGCATTATGACTTCTGTTGGGTTTCACTAAGACCACATTTTTTGAAGTCCCAGTCATTAACTCGACCTTGATGATGGCCTTGGACAGAGATCCAATGCTGTGTGTTCTGACAGACCTTCCTTCAACCCAGTTTCTTTCCGCTCCTTTGATGCCTTTGATGTCCTGTGGATTACTGTCCTTTTTAGAAAGACACCTGAGCTGGCTGAGGTTGAATAAAGGAAACCACTGTTAGTTTGGGCTCCTTCCCTCCCTTCTTTCTCTGCTCCTTCGCTCCCTCCTTTCTCTGCTCCTTCTACCTCCCTTCCTTTTTCCTTTCCTCTCTCTCTTTCCCTCCAGTTTTCTTTTGCAGTATTTATTTGCAGCGAATCCTCCTCATTGCCACTTTTGTTATCATTGCTTTATACTCTAGGTGGCCTAGATTGCCAGAGTAATGCATGCAATTGGAGCAAAAAGGCTTGGTTTGTGACTCCTAAAACCGCAACATTCTTAGAGCTTGATTTCTAATTAATATATTATTAGGCTTATTTGATGCCTTTATATCTAAGAGATCACCAAAGTTTTATGTTAGTAACTACAAGGTTTAATTAGTGGGCTAGGTGTGTTTACAACGCGAAAAACAAGTTTTAAAAGATAGAGAATTTTTAAAAGATAGAGAATGAAAAAGATAGTTTGCAGTAGTCTTCCACATTTTTATATTAAATGGAAAATTCCAGAAATAGACAATTCATAAAATTTAAATTGTGCACCATTCTGGGTAGTGTGATGAAATCTTGCACCGTCCTGCTTTGTCCAGCGCATGTCCAGGACATGAATCATCCCTTTGTCCATGCTCCCCACCCCTTAGTCACTTAGTCTCAGCTATCAGATCAGTTGTCAGAGAGAGAGAGATCACATTCATATAACTTTTTTAGAGAGATCACATTCATATAACTTTTTTTACAGTATATTGTTATAATTGTTCTATTTTATTATTAGTTATTGTTTTTAAACTTTATCATAGGTATGAATATATAGGAAAAACATAGCATATACAGGGTTCAGTACTATCTGCAATTTCAGGTATCCACTGGGGGGTCTTAAAATGTATCCCCCTCAGATAAGGGGGGTTACTGTATATAATGAGTCATGAGACAATACCCTGGAAAAGATATTGAAAGTATTGAACGCTTGTCAATAGCCAGGGAAAAGACCTTCATAGTGTTTAAAATCTTTTGTTTAAATAATAATTTTAATTGTGTGTAACTATTGTGCTCTATGCATGTAAAGCTAAACATAAGAAACCATATGTTTTGATTAAACTTCTGAGGATCTTGGCTAACTAACCTATGAAAATAATATTCTATATCCACTGGGGCAAAGTATATAAGGAGATATAAGAAACAGTGACAGCAGCTCCCATATCATAAATGCAAGCTAGAAAACTCTTGGGTAATTGTTCATATAAACATTAATTGGTACGGGAGACTGACTGACTTATAAAACTGCAAGCCGGAAGGGAATAGAAATCATCTGGCTATAGGTGCCTCATTTTCCTGGATTTATGCCCGGCACCTCAGCAGAGTAGGAAGAAAGTACTAAACAATTTTTAAAACAATATTGATGAGAGAGGGACAAGTCAACCTTTGTCCCTTCTCCTAAAAAATTCCAGGTTATAGATATGAAATTCTATTTATGAGATCCTATTTAAGTCTTGTTTTAGAGGCAGATGAACTGTGTACATGGAACCTGGCACATTTTTATAAAGAAGTAAACAAAATGGAATGAGATTCTTTATGACTTCTATACTTGTGAAACCTGCTTGTTCTGATCTCTGGTATTCTCAAACTTATCTTCTACTTATTTTTATGGAGATACCAGGCCTAAGAGGTTATACGCAGAGCACAATTTATATAGGTGAAAAGAGAGAAATAAATGTATCATGGTAAAAGAAAGAAGTCAAAGTTTTCAGTTTAAACTAACCAATTGCAAAACATAAAGTTGAGAGAACAAAAGTATAAAATGAACATGAGGGTAAAAGGTGGGAAATGAAATGTTCTAAATTCAGGCCACATTTCAACTCTTTTGACTTCAGTGACATTGTATTGTAGAGATACCAAGTTCCTGGATCTCTCTATTTTTATATGTCCTACATTCTATGAGCACAGAGAGTGGAGAAGACACAGAATGTACAGAGAGATGAGGGCATCCACATATTTTCCAATCTTCTTAGCCAAGTTATTTCATCTCTCTGCACTTCACTTTCCCATACGTAACATGAAGCTGCTTATAGTCCCCACCTCACAGAGAGCTATTGGGATGAAGTGAGTTCATGCATTTAAAGTGCTTAGCAAACACAGTTGACATTCAACATCATATTAGTTTTAGGTGTATAGCATAATGGTTAGACATTTATGTAACTGACTAGAGGCCCAGTGCACAAGATTTGTGCACTCGGACGGGGGTTTCCCTCAGCCCAGCCTGCACCCCTCGTAGTCTGGGAGCCCTCAGGGGATGTCTGACTGCCAGCTTAGGCCCGCTCCTCGTGGAGACGGGAGAGGCTCCCGCCACTGCTGCTGCCCTCACCAGCCTGGCTTCTGGCTGAGTGGTGCTCCCCCTATGGAAGTGCACTGACCATCAGGGGGCAGCTGGTGTGTTGAGCGTCTGCCCCGTGGTGGTCAGTGCGCGTCATAGAGACTGGTCATTCTGCCATTTGGTCTATTTGCATATTAGCTTTTTATTATATAGGATGAGGTGATCCCCCTACCCCTGATAAGTCTAGTACCCACCTAGCACCATACATACTTATTACAATATCATAGACTATATTCTCTAAGCTGTACTTTACATCTCCATGCCATCATTCTGAATAAATACATCATTTTTTTCAATTTTCTAGAGGCATGTCTTTTTCATAGTATAACTTCTCATGTTTATTAACAGACCAAAATATATGTAGCTTCTCTTTACTGTATAAGATGCCAAAAGTAGATAAGCTGTGGTCAGCAAGAGAAAGGAGAGAGCACTTAGCAAATAGCTGTCAAGGTGTCAAACATGGTAATGATTACAAGGGGAGGGACTAAAAACATATTTTAAGTTGGTTTTGTGGTTAATCTGGGTTCTCCTTTTCTTGTCTTGTCAATTGCCCATGCGTTTTGCTCCAAGGCCACCATGTTCTATCTCCATAAATCTCTCCAAGTCAGGCTCCCTCTTTACTGCCAATCTGACCTTGCTGGTTATTATAATTGCGACCTCTGGCTATATACCTAGGAGTGGAATTGCTGGGTTAAATAGTAACTCTGTGTTTAACTTTCTGATGTACTGCCAGACTATTTCCCCGAAGTGGCTGCGCCATTTTATATTCCCACCAGCAGGGTTCCAATGTCTCCACATCCTTGCCAACAACTGGGTGTGAAGTGGTCTCTAATTGTAGTTTTGATTTGCATTTCCCTGGTGGCTAATGAGTTAATCATCTTTTCCTGTGTGATCTGCCTACTTGGAAATCTTCTGTGAGGATATGTCTGTTTGGATTCTTTGCCCACTTTTTAAAAAATATATATTTTTTAATTGATTTTAAAGAGGAAGGGAAAGAGAGAGAGATATAGAAATATCAATGATGAGAGAGAATCATTGATGGGCTGCCTACTGCATGCCCCACACTGGGGATTGAGTCCACAACCCGGGCATGTGCCCTGACCAGGAATTGAACCATGACCTGCTGGTTCATAGGTCGACACTCAACCACTGAGCCATGCCAGCTGGGCTCTTTGCCCACTTTTTAAATTGGGTTGTCTTTTTATTATTGAGTTGTAAGAGTTCTTTATATATTCTAAATACAAGTCTCTTATCAGACATATGATTTGCAAATATTTTCTTTTATTCTAGGGGTTATCTTTCCACTAGGTCATCTAGCAGGGCCCACACATCTGTGTGCTAAGCACCCAGTAAATGACTGATTCCATATTACATGCCAGGAATTTGCAGATCAATAAGACATGTTCCCTGCTATAAGGAGGGTGGAGTTACACAGAATTGGGACACTTGGGTCATCTCCTCGTTTTCCTCAGTCTTCTGACCACTCCTCATCTTTCCAGTCTGTCTAACTGCCCCAGAGCTCAGTCCTGAACACTCCTTTTTTCCCAGCATGTCAAAGGAGGCATGCGGCCCGTCGGCCTCAAGTTTGACACGCTTGAACTACACTCATCTTATCCATCTGTAAACCAATGATTCCAAAATTTGTCTCCATCTCGGATCTCTTCCCTGAATGCCAGACTCATCTATACAATTGCCTACTTGACATAGTCCCCTATGTGTCCAATAGACATCACAAAGTTAAAATGACTAAATCTGGACTTCTGATATGACTTTCCAAATGTGTTCTCCCCCTAGCCTTCTCTGTTACATTAAATGGGAATCCCATTTTTAATTGCTCAAGCCAAAAAACTTGGAGTGATCTTTGATTCTTCTTTTTCTCTCATATCTAACATTCCATTTGACAGCAAATCCTATCTCTATATTCAAAATAGATCCAGATTCTAACAACTTGTCACCACCTTGCTCACTGCTAACAGCTGGGTTCGAGTCAAGACATCTGTCATCTGGATTATTGAGCTACCCTTTTAATATCTTCCTGCTTCTGCCCTTATCTACCTCCTACAGTCTATTCTCAACATAGCAGCAAAAATAAGCTCATTAAAAATAAGTCAGATCATGCCACTTTGCTTACTTATAACATTCCCATGGTTTCCATTTCAAGTGGAGAAAAAGCCAAAGCCCCTGCAGTTATCTACAAGGCCCCACAATGATCTTGCCTTCACCCCTCTTAGTGCTTTTATGTTATTTCTTCCTATTCCCCTAACCCCCCTCATTAACTACACTCAACCACACTAGCTTCCTTAGTCATGTTTATGCCACAGGGCCTTTGCACTTGCTGTTCCCTTTGCCTGGAATGCTCTACCTAGGGAGCTTCATGACCACTCCCTACGTTCTTCAGGCCTTGGCTTAAATATTCCCGTAGCTGTCAGGTTTCAGCCATGGAAGCAGAGATGCCATGAGTGTTGTGAGACAAGGGATTTTTTTTTTTATAGGAATTAGATATTACCCAGCTGGAACCAATTGGGGAAGTGAAAGTCTGGGATGGTGGATTTGCAGGATCAGATAGTCACGAAGCAGTTCTCCTGAAGCATTGGTGCAAGACGGAGCTTGCAGGGAAATCTGAGAAGCCAAGAACATTCAGTCACTAAAGTGGACCACAAGCAGGGAGTTTGTGGACAGAGCTATGAGAATCTGTTTCTCCTCTGTATTTACAGCCTCTGTGAGTTTATAGCCAAGCATGTGGTGGGCCCGGGGACACTCTTGGCTGCTCTTCTAAACATATTTAACTTTCAAATAAAGACAAGAGCAAAAACATGTTTCTACTTAACATGATGCAACTACTTCTCAAAATTCCACTTTATCGATATTAGAGTTATTTATATTTATTCTTCTTTTAGGTAAATTAAGCCCCTCTTTAATTTTGTAACATAGCCCTAGCCAGTTTGGCTCAGTGGATAGCGTGTTGGCCTGCTGACAGAAGGGTCTCAGGTTTGATTCTGGTCAAAGGCACATACCTTGGTTGCAGGCTCCTCCCTGGCCCTGGCCACAACCAGAGCCCGGGCAGGAGGCAACCAATCAATGTGTTTCTCTCACATCGATGTTTCTCTCTGTCTTTCCCTCTCTCTTCCACTCGCCCTAAAAATCAATGGCAAAATATCCTCAGGTGAGGATTAACAACAACAACAAAATATCTGTAACATAAATCCCAAGATTTAAGGTTGACTATTATTAACATTATGTTAGTAGAGAAATGGGACATAAAAGAAAGAATATATATATATATTCCTATCAAAGTAAGGAAGAAATAATTTAACTATTTATAGTCCCTGTTTCTGCAACTGGTCATGTGCTCACCATTTGTATTTATGACTTCCTTCTTCTATTGTCACTGGCATGGATTGAGAGAGGAGGTATTATAGCAGGAGAGAAGCCATGGGGATCTGAGTCACCTGCTCACACAACATACTGTGAGGCATTTATTTGGAGTGGGTAGATGTATTGGTTTCCTAAGACTGTGGTAACATAATACCACAAATTGGATGGCTAAAAAAAACAACCCAGAAATGTATTTCCTCGCAGTTCTGGAGGCTAGGAGTCCAAAATCAAGGTGTTGGCAGGGTTGCTTGCTCCTGAGGGCTCTCAGGGAGAATTTTTTCTGTGTCTCTCTCCTAGCTTCTGCTGACAACGATTCTTGGCATTGTTGGCTTGTAGATGCAATTCCCCAAGCTTTGTCTCCTTCCTCACGTGGTATTCTCGCAGTATCTCTGTGTTTTCACATGGCTATCCTATATAATAAAAGGCTAATATGCAAACAGACCGAACGGCGGAACACTGAGCAACTGAACAACCGGTTGCTATGACGTGTGCTGACCACCAAGGGGCTTGCGTGGAAAATGGTGGGCGTCAGCTGCGGCGTGATGGTGGAGCAGGTGAGCAGGGGCGCCAGACTAAGGCGGGGCACTGGTTGCTGCCATCGGGGTGAGCCTCTGGTGGTTACTGAAAATTCTTTGCTCCCACGCACCATGATCCCGCCCGGTGCTTGCACCTGCTGCCGGTGCCAGCCCCACTTGCACCCACAGCCGGCACCCGGCACCGGTCCCAATCGCTCAGCGCTGTCAGCAGGTGCAAGTGGCAGCTGCTGGCCCCAATTGCTCCTCAGGGCTTCTCCACCTCCCCCTGCTCCTGAGGGGCAATAGGGACAGCAGCCGCTGCTTGCACCCACTGATGGCACTGGCCCCAACCACTCAGTGACTGTGGAAGTGGGGCTGCCAGCAGACAGGGCAAGGGGGGGGTGGGGGAGCATGGAGGATGGGCTGAGACCCGCTCCTGTGCCTATTGCAGCCTCGCAGCTTACAGTTCCTTTCAAGGTGCATGAATTCATGCACTGGGCCCCTAGTCTTCTTATAAGCACATCAGCAGTACTGAATCAGGAGCCAATCCTACTCTAGTTATGGCCTCATCTTAATTAATTACATCTGTAATGATCCTATTTCCAAATACGGTCACATTAGGACTTAAGCTTATCTTTGGGTGGGGAAGCAAAGATGAGCCTGATAATGGCTTGTGTCCTGTATAATAGCCGACAGTTTAACATTTTTGGAATGGGAGGTCAAATAGCACAATGACCCACTCAGTGCGTAACACAAATATGTTTGTTAAATGAATGTTGCCACCAAGGAGCTCAGGATTAAAAGACAAGAATCTCAACCACTGGCCTAGTGAATGAGTCAGATGGTGACTGCTTGCCACATAGGAAGTGGGCTTCAGGCAGTTCTGAGAAGAGAGAACCCCTCCTACTCCCCAGTTATTGTGATATGTAAGCCTTTTGGGAGGATAGGGGTCATTTGGGCACAATTATTTCAATTTTACAGCAAGGTTTCAAACAGAAAATCTTTTTCCTTAAAGTTTATTTCAAGTGAAATTATGTTTTACCCCTTTGGGTAGTTTTTAGGCCAAGGAAATTTAGATAAAACAACTTTGTGTCTATTATATGTATACATAATTAGGTTTTAATATGTTCTAAAATTAATAAATTTCCATGCATCAATCATTTGCAATGCATTTTATTTCATATATATTTGCTTTAAAAAGAATATTACTATTCTCTGAATCTCCTTCTGTTTAAGCCATACTTTTCTGTGTTTCTTTATTGTTTTATATGTTTCTTACTTTTCCTGTTTCCTATACCTCTTTCCTCTTCAACTTACATGTCTATTATGCTTCAAAAATGTGCAAAATGTGTGATATCCCTACCCACTCTACTTAAAATGTCTGCAATGAATACTATAGAAGCCACAAACAGAAGAATAATAGCTTAGTAATGAAGTGATTAATGCAGGGTGATCTTTATGAACGTCCCCACTCTGTATCTCATTGCCTATGACATCCATTTTTTAACACATTTATTCATGTGTGGTTGTTTACTATTTTTTTTTAATGGTGAAAACAAGAGCCATTGTGTTTGTTTTCTGATAACCATAACCCCACAGGAACGTTACCATTCTAACATATTTAATGTTTAGTGTTGGTTTTCTTTACTGTCAGCTCTGACAACTTTTGGTGGTTCATGTTTCAGGTTAACTGACACAATGAGGAAGAGTCTTAAAAGCTAAGAAACTTGTCCTATCCAGTGTGGCTCAATTGGTTAGAGCATCATCCCATGCACCAAAAGGTCATGGGTTCAGTTCCTGGTTAGAGCGTAAACCCAGCTTGCAGGTTTGATCGCTGGTTTGGGTGCAAACAAGAGGCAACCAATCGATGTTTCACTCAACATCAGTATATTTATTTCTCTCTCTCTCTCCCTCCCCTTCCTCTCTTTCCAACATAAATTTTAAAAGTTTGTCCTCTAGTGAAGATTTTAAGAAGATAATAAAAATTAAAAAGCTAACAAGCTCTCTTTCAGGAATGAGAATGGCCTCAGTTTCAGGGAAGTTACAAGCCAGTAGGTACCTTTGGAAAATAGGTTGTGAACTAGTCACAGAATTCATTGAAATATTTTTCTGGACTAAGGTTTCTTAGTAGTATTCTTCTCCTCCTCCTCCTCCTCCTCCTCCTTCTCTTCCTCTTCTTCCTCCTCCTCCTCCTCCTCCTCTTCCTTTTTCTTCTTTTTAAAAATGGTTTTGAAACCATGCATAATCACCCCAGAGTGGATGGGTTAAACATCCCAAATTTCAGTGGCTTCAAACAGCAATGATTTCCTAGCTCTCACACTACATGTCCAAAGAAGGTCAAGGGAGACTCCGCTCACTGTAGTTCTTCAGGGATCTAGGCTGAAGCAGATATTACTTTGACGTGAGCAAAAGGCATACTGGCTCTTAAAGTCTCCACTTGGCACTCACATTATGTCCACTCATATTTCACTGGACAAAGCAAGCTATACAGCCATGCTTGATTTAAAGGGGGTGAAAAATGCAGTTCTATTTGTGAGCAGGCCTCATGTCTATCATACCCCGAGTGGCAGATGGCTATAAAAGCAAAAGCAATTCTGGTTATTGGAAATACTTCAACTTAGAACCATAGAAAAGGAACCCCATTGTCAATCAAGTGCATGTCTAGATGTTAGTTTTCCTCAAATTAATCTATATTCCATATCATACCTATCAAAATTCTAAAGATATTTCTTAAAAAATAGTATATTTATTGTAAATTTTATAAGGAAGAGATATTGTGAAAGAAGAGCTAAGGCAGTCTTGATAAAGCAGGAAAAAGATGAGAGGCCTACTCTACCAGATATCAAGATAAATAGTGCAGTATTAGCATGAGAATACAAAATTAATCAGTGGAACAGAATAGAGAGCCTAGAAACAGACCAATGAGAACTTGGTATATGATAGAAGTGGCATTACAGACATGGATAAGTCAATACATTGCATCAGAACAGTTGGCTTTCTATTTGTAAAATTGTATCTGTATCTCACACCCATTAGAAAGAAAATTAAAGATCTAACTATAAAAACATAAAATAAACAAAACTTGAAAACAACAAACACAATAGGGAAAAGTATCTTTATAACCAAGGAATAAAAAAGTCTTTCTTAATCAGGAATATTTTCCCCACCATGGCTTGTTTGGCTCAGTAGATAGAGCATCAGCCTGTGGACCAAAGGGTCCCAGGTTCAATTCTAATCAAGGGCACATACCTCAGATGCAGGCTCCTCCCCAGCCCGGGCCCTGGTTGGGGCCTCTGCAGGAGGCAACAAATCAATGTGTTCCTCTCACATTGATGTTTCTCTCTGGCTTCCCCTGTCTTCCACTCTTCCTAAAATATCAATGGAAAAATATCCTCGAGTGAGGATTAACAAAAAAACATATATATATATATTTTCCCAGTCCTATTTTTATTCATGGAAAAACAGTAACATTTATCAAAGTATGTAGAACTGCTTTGAAAATCATGAATGAAGAAACAGATATACTTCCTATTTCACTTATTATTTCCTCTTTTCCTAAGCAAATGTTCTTTAGGAAAATTCAAAGGCAAAGTTTTTCTGAACATTTCTAATTTAGTTCTTTTCTGATAATAAATAACATTTGTATGATGCTATCACTTATCACCTGAAAACTGTTATCTAATTTAGTAATACAAAAGTTGACATAATTTCAATGACAGTAAATGTTTTTCTCTCAGTGATAACTTTCTAGACAGGATATGAACCTAAAATAAGAACGTAAATACTAGGAGACTGTTTCCCTGCTCCACCTTTCCTGGTTTGGGGCTGCATCCTATTTCTCCACTTCTTGGGCATTTTATTCCCAAGCTATTGCTAGTGCATGATGGGAGAAAATATATTGTAATTTATCATGTTTACTAATGCTCTAGCTTTGATTTTTTACTATTATAATACAAATAACAGTAGAAATTATTACTTGCAAAGTTATTGGTTTGGATACTATTTTCATGAGAAATTATATCTTATTTCATTAAAATAAAGATGGAGAATTCAATGTCAAAAATTCATTTGTCTCCTAAGAATAGCATTACAGAGATTCAAAGAAATTAGAGGTGGAAAAATCAATTAGAACTAATCTACCAGCTTGTCAGAAAGGATAGCTTTCTATAAAATGTATTTTAGTTCTTTGTCCAGGTTAAATTTAAATGTCTCAAGGGATAATGTACTTGTTATCTCCCTTTGAAGTCTTTCCTTTTATCTAACCTTACCGGGAATCTTTTTTTCTCTTAATAGCTAACCTCCACATTAGGTATTAATTCTGTGCTATTACTGTAAATTACACTTCTTTTTCCTATACGAAGGCCCCTCCACCTGCCAGATTCAGTTTTTATACTCTCAGGAATTTGTAAGGAACTAGGCTTCATTTAACCTAATGACAGACCTTTACTTATAATACAAATCTCTTAAATCCAAAATATCTCTAGGTCTTTTTCTCCATTTACTCTCTCTGTCTGTCTGTCTCTCTGCCCTTCCTTCCTTCCTTTCTTCCTTCCTTCCTTCCTTCCTTCCTTCCTTCCTTCCTTCCTTCCTTCCTTCCTTCCTTCCTTCCTTCCTGTACCCCTTGTATTGAGGAACTTAAAAGTATAAGATACTTGGCAGGAACATGTAGAGAAAGGAGATAATAAATTCTTTGCTTGATCAAGGAAACTATCAATTCCTTTGCAAATTAGCAATATTTTGCTTGCCTATCTCGGGTATAAGTGAAGCATTTATCTCTTGTACGTGATTTCCGGTTCTTTAATAACCTCTTCTGTCTTTCAGCATTCTTCATTTCAGACTCCCCCCTTCCTATTTAATTATGTTTACATAAATTTTAAAACGAGTGTTACTCCAGGTTTCGTGGTATTATTTATGTCATACCTTTGAGCATGAAGGTGATGCTTTTCCTCCATTTGCAAAATTTAAATTTCTTGCCCTTATCTATGCAGACAGCTAATTGTGAGACACTATGCACTTTGATACTCTGGACTCAAATTTCTACTGTCTAAAGATAAGCAAAACAAGGTTTTGGGAGGGGTGAGAGGATATAATATCGACAGGGAAAGAGATTGCCCTGAGCATAAGAACATAAATTCTTTGTACCAGAGTCAGTTCAATAAACTGCCAGTGTCTTCAGTAACAACTCTTGGTAACCTGGGGGAAGGGCAAAGACAGAAGAGCGTGACGGATTTTATTGTGTGCTTTAGTGCTCATAAATTGAGTTTCTAGGAATTCCTGCATAGAGCACATCCATTATCATTGCTTAAGAACCATGAATAAGTGTTCATAAAATTTACTAAATACATTTTTAATAGTGAGAATTTACAGACGAATTTAGTTAGCTTTCTTCTCTTACTAGAGGCTGTCAGGGCTTAAAAAAGAAAAAAATAGTTGTGGTGGAATTCCCTAGAAAAAGAACCATATGCTACCTTTCACAGAGTTATAACATCTCATTAGGTAAGAGCCTACGATCTGGAGAGAGCCTTGCTCAAATTGCACCTCTGTCTTTCAATAGCTGTGTGACGTTGGGGAAGTAACTTAACTTCTCTGTGCCTCAGTTTCTTCTGTTATGAAATGGCGATACAGTCTTTCTGAGAAAATATTGAATTATAAATTGAGAATAAATTGAATTAATATTGTAAAGTTCTTAATACATACCTTACTAAAAGCTAATCTTCCTTCATTCACTAAACAGATACTTCTCAAGTGTCTTCTATGTGATAAAGCTGGAAATAGGAGTTCACAGTATAGCAACAAAGAATGATACAACATCCAACTATATGTAGGAGGTGCCTTAAAAACATATGACATACTCTGAAACCAAGAAGTGACCAATTAACCTGTATAGTAGATTCAAGGAAGAATCTTGGCCTTTGAAAAATGAGTATGATTTTGAAGAGCAGACAAGGTGAAGGAAGTAGGATTGGGTCCATGTGCAAAGCAGGGAGTATATTGTAAACAAAGGGAATAGTGAAAGCAAAGACATAAAAGCATAAAGGTACATAAAGGGAAATGAGGGGGAGGATAAAACCCTCTTTCTATTTTTGGTGAAACCCCTGTTGTGTGAGTTTGGGTGGTAGGAGGGCCCTAAATCCCAATAGGGAATCTGAAAGGAGGCAAACATTCCCTCTCTCTGCCTTGTGGCTGCTAAAGTATGGGCATGTGACCTTGGATAAGTCTACCTGTGACCTTGAATTGGGAGAATGTAGTGTTAAGTTGCAAAGATTTAGGAACAGTGGTCACAGCACATGGCCGGTGGGGTGGGCCATAGCTGACATACCACAGTCTGGTATGTTTGTTGCTGCTAGCCTTCCATAGATCCTGACCCTGTTCTGAACCAATTCTCCATCTTTGTGTTGATTCAGTGAGCTACCAGACAATGCTTCTATAATTAGTTTTCTGAACAAATTAAGTACAGAGGTTCCTTTTTTTGCAACCAAGAAGTTCTCAAACAATAGAGAATTTAATCCTTTTGGTTTATTATTTGTGTTCCCTAAATTTTGTCCAATAAATATCAATTTCTTCTATAATAAAATACTTTTTGTTTAATGTAAAATCCAATGGAAATTAGAAACATTTTTTTGCCAGTAAAAAAAAAAAAAGAAGACCCACATAGAGACAAAAGGATAAAATGGATGAATAATCATAATAGTAATAATTTTAAGGTACTATATATTGAGCTGGGCACATTATTCTAAGCTTTATGTGCATTATCTCATTACATACTTTCAGCAACACTAAGTTGTATGTGCTATAATTATTTTCAGATGAGGAAGCTGAGATTGGAGAGGGTAAATCATTTTCCCAAAATCACCAATGGGAGAGTGGTGCATCCAGGATTTAAACCGGGGTAGCCCAAATATAGCAACTATACTTTTAAATCTATGGCACTACAGATGAGCTGGTCACCAGCTTTCCCTGGGGCAGTTGCCTAAGCTTTTATAGAAGAGATACTATCTGAACTGGAGCTTAAAGAATACATGTGGGAATTTGCCAGGTAAAGAAGATATAAAAGGGTCAGTTCAGCCTGAGAAGGGTGTGTGCAAGGGCAGAAACGTGAAAGGCCATTACTTGTTCCAGGAATGCCCCAGGGAGCGCTGGTTACTGGTGTAGGGGGTGAGGTGGATGGGGGGCGGGGGGAGGGTGGAAAGGGAGTATAGGGAGAGTTATGAGCTGGGGGAGGGGTGTCTGAAAGAGAGGTTGATAATAAAGGAGTCCAGTGTAGGTTTGAAATGTAATGGGAGGTTGGTCATGTGAATCTTTAGGTTTAATAGTTAAGTTTTTATTCTTAAGCAACTGGAAGTCATCAGTGGTTTTATAGAAGGGGAGTGACATCATTAGCATCTTTTTTTAGAAGGATCACTCGGCAGCAACATGAAGGAAGGGCTTGGATTGGAAGCGATGGGTGTCACCAAGGTCAGGATACTGAAATAGTGGTGAAGGGGAGAGAGAGGAATGCCCAGATTTCAGAGACATCCCTGAGGTGGGAGCAACAGGGCTTGCTGAGTAATTTGAAGCCAGTGGTTGAGGAGGAAGGAAGAACTGAAGATGACTGAGGTTTCCCATGTGGAAAACTGAGTAATTGGTGATGTCATTAACTGAAATAGGAATGGAAGAAAGGAAATCTATGTAAGGTCTAGTAGAAGCTTTATATGTGTCATTTCCTTTAATCCTAAACACACGCATGGTGAAAAGATTAAGATGTCCATTTTATAGATAGGAAAGTGAAGCTCATTGAGCTTCAGGTACTTGCTCAAGATCAACACAGATGGTAAATAAAAAGGATAGGGTGTGAAATAAGGTCTTACATCAAAGCCCATATCTTTCCATGGTAGTATTCCACACTCTGATCATAATTTTAGTTTGGAAAAATAGGGCTGGAATTTAGGGGAAAGGTAGAGCTGGAAACGTGGTCCTCTCAGAGGAAGAATGGCAAAAAGTGAAGAGAGGCCCCCTTACACTATTGGGATAAAGGATTGCAGCAGCAGCATCCCACGCATTTTCTGCAGGGATGGAAATGCTTTGCATGTGCACTGTCCAATACAGTAGCCATCAGCCCATGTGGCTAGTAACACATTGCAGAGTAGTAGCTTTACCCAGTGGCCAGATAAGTTTCTATTGAATGAGTAAAAAAAAATGTTTTACATAAATGTTAAAGGCACACTTTAAAATTAAATACCCATTGCATGTTGAAGTTATTTATTACATGTTCTCATAAACTAATATTGTTTTAAAGAGTTCTCGTGATTAGCCACAAACCTTAGAACAGAAAACACGAGAATTCTCATGATCCGTCCGCAATGTGTTAAGTACTTGAAATGTGGCTAATTTGACTGAGGAACTGAAATTTTAATTAATTTAACATTAAGTACATGTGGCTAGTGACTATCATATTGGGTTGTTTAGGATTAGAGGAGCCAGCCAGACATGGAGAAAATCCATCAGAGGGGAGGCCTTGCTGGTATCCCTGAAACATCACTAAGTATTTGATCATCTGCCTCACATCTGTGAGATAAGATTGGTCCTAAGTTTGGGGACCACAATTAGGACTTTTTTTCCCCCTAATGTGGATAACAAAATAATTCTATCAAGTCTTATCTTTGGCAGGAGAGTCAGTATATTTTACTTCCTTTCTTATATGAGATAAAAATCACAATAATTTTTTTCTATATTTACATTAAAAAAATTGTGTGTGTGTGTGTGTGTGTGTGTGTGTGTGTGTGTGTGTGTAGAATACACCAGGGTTCAAATCCCAGGTCTGCCATTGAATGTGTTATGTCTTGAGTTAGTTCTTATTCTCAAACTTCACTTTCACTAATGTAAAATAGACTTAACAATAGTATCTTACTCATAGTTGTAAAGATTAAGTAACCTCTGTAAAACACTTAGACAGTATCTGGCACATGCTCACCACTCAGTAACAGGTGGCTAATTCTGTAACTTGTAACTTGTGATGAGTTTGTACTTTGCACCTCTGTGTTTTGATAGTTACTTGACTCTATTTTTGCATCAGTAAAGGTATTCTCCTAGGTCTCCAAATGTTAGAACATTCCAAAAGGAAATACACATTCAACAAGATAAAAAGGTAGATAGAGTTCATCTGTGGAATCTAATAAACAAAATAAACTGATGAACAAAATAGATCCAGAGAGACAGAAGCATGAAATAGACTGAGGAAGCTCAGAGGGAAGGAGGGGGTGACGGGGTAGGGGAGTTTGGGGGTGGAGGATGGAGGAGCATTCGGGTGAGGGGGGAAGAGATTAACCAAAGAACTTATATACATATATACAGTACATAACCAATGGACACAGACAATAGTGTGGTGAAGGTCTGGGGAGGACGGGTGTAGGGTGGAGGGAGTCATGGCGGGGGTGGGGGAGGAGGGCGGACATCTGTAATACTTTCAACCATAAAGATACATTTTTTGAAAAGTTACCTTATTGTAGCATAAGTTTGCAGTTACATTTGTATTTCACTTTGATTTCTATTTTGTTAAAGAATTTAAATCAGTACAATGGCAGATCATAACCCTACTATTTTGTTGTGATCATCATTAAAATTCCCTTGGCTTTACCTCAAAGAGTTCATACACCATATGATCAAGCAAAAATACTGGAGACTCTTTTAACTGTTGACTCAAAAGATTCCTTGATGTCTTGAGGTTCTGAAGAATTTCATACTACTTTAATTGAAATATTTAATGCTTGGTCTCTGACTATCTTAGAAGTGGTTGGGTAGATCAAGAACTATTTAAAGAGGAATGACTTCAGAAGTTGGAACAAGTAATAGGATCCCTTCTGTTGCCATCGATTTTGTACTTTGTATTCTCTGGATTGAATAAACGGCACTGTAATATATAGTCTTGCACTTTGTGCAGTATTTGTGCAGAAAAACACAAATATATTTTTTCATTAGACTGAGGTGTCAAGAAATCTGGGTTCAAGTGCTAGGTCTGCCATTGATTTACCTGTTAGTAATTAGGAAAAGTCATTTACCTCTTTGGGCCACAGAGATAACGTCCTCTGTAAAATGTGTTGACCCAGACTTAATTCTAGAATCACCTCCCAAGTATCCTTCCAACCCACATTTCTTGGACCTGCCTTTTCCTTTTCCCTTTGGCCTTGACGGTCTTCCAGAGGTAGACCTTAATTTTTACTTCCATGCTTTTGTAAACATGCTCTTGGAATATATTATTTCCTTGGAAAATAACTCATTGGTGAGTCAGCATGAAGGAAAAAACCCACTCACAAGAGATATCAAAATTGCATGAGGTGGAGACACGAGAAATGATTTTCTTAGTAAACTGAAATTATGAGATACAGAGAAACCAATTACTTATTTATACAATGAGTGCATAGTGGAAGGCTTTATGTAGCAGAGCTAAGGAGCTGTTATTTATTTAGCAAGACGGAGTCCTCTCTATACTGCTTGAAAACTGGCATTACTATAAACGTTCCTTTCCGTGAGGGAGAAAGAGAATGTGTTGGGAAGCGGACAGAGGAAGGAAGGAAGGAAGGAAGGAAGGAAGGAAGGAAGGAAGGAAGGAAGGAAGGATGGATGGAAGGAAGGGAGGGAGGAAGGAAAGATCGGTAGGTTAAAAGCCCTGTCTCCATCCCACCTCCAGCCCCGCCCGTCTTCTCTGGAAATGCATAATCCAGGGAATTTCCTCCAGCCGCCCCAGTGCTCCGCGGCCGTATCCACGTCACTATCAGGGCGGCCAGGGATTTTGCTTCCCCAGGCGGTGATTTCCCAGCTCCGCCGGCCGGTCCACTGTGGGACGCCGAAGGTCGCCCTCCGCCCCAGGCGACGTCGGGGGACTGGGCGGCTAGGAACCGGGGCGGCTTGGTACCCGGGCGGCTTGGAACCGGGCGGGGTGTGTGCGCAGCGGCCAGAGCGGCGTGGAAGCGTTTCCTGGGTGAGCGCGGAGGCCGGGCCGTTTCCGGGAGCTGATTGCATCAGGTGTGGCGCTGGGTGCTCCCGGCCCAACTGGCGGGCACTGCGCCTGCGCGGCCCCCGCCCCGCCCCGCCCCGCCCGAGCACTCCACCGCGGGTTTTCCTCCCGGTCCCGCGGAGGCCGAACGCGAGGGGTGGTGCGCTTTCCCGCCCCAGGACTCTAAAGAGGGGCTTGCAGAGCGGGACTCCTGGCTTTAGGGTTCGAGGGAATAGAGTGCTGGGTAGAGGACCTGCCAGGAAGGTGGGAAGCCGGCCCGATCTGCTCCTGACCGACGGGGTGGGCTGGGGCTAATTTCCTCACCTCTTTGGGCCTGAAAGACGTGGGCTAGAATTAGAAGGCTTTCCAGCTCAGAGCCTGTATTTTCGTAAAGTGGGTTAAATTTCCCCAAGTGGGCTCCCGACTGTCCATGGTCCACAGGTTCGATAGGCGGGT
Source organism: Myotis lucifugus (assembly GCF_000147115.1). Lineage (NCBI taxonomy): Eukaryota > Metazoa > Chordata > Mammalia > Chiroptera > Vespertilionidae > Myotis > Myotis lucifugus. The sequence continues at coordinate 3,893,092 of NW_005871096.1, forward strand.
CTTGGGGTGCAGAGACTCAGCCCCAAGGGTGAGCACTTTCATAGATTTCCAGTTGCAGGCAGGGGCGACATGATGGTTGGCCTCCAGATGGGTCTGAGGGAAATTGTGCAAAAGCCAGAAACTCCTCTTCACAAGGCAGCTTCCCCTCACCATTCCTTCCTTCCAACCCCATTGTGCGTCTGTGTCAGGGCCCATGATACACTCTTTTATACACACTTAGTAAATTTCCCTCTAGCACCCTCCGCGGTGAAATGACATTTTTGCTGTTGTTGTTGTTAATCCTCATCTGAGGATATTTTTCCATTGATCTTTTAAAAGTATATATATTTTTATTGATTTCAGAGAGGAGGAAGAGGGAAAGAGAGAAACAAGAATAATGAGAATCATTGATTGGCTGCCTCTTGCATGCCCCACACTGAGGATCGAGCCAGCGAACCAGGCATATGCCCTGATGGGAATCGAACCCTGATCTCCGGGTTCATAAGTCGACACTCAACCACTGAGCCACACCGGCCAGCTTTCACTGATCTTTTAGAGCAGCGGTTCTCAACCTGTGGGTCTCGACCCCTTTGGCGGTCAAACGACCCTTTCACAGGGGTCGCCTAAGACCATCCTGCATATCAGATATTTACATTACGATTCATAACAGTAGCAACATTACAGTTATGAAGTAGCAACGAAAATAATTTTATGGTTGGGTCACAACATCAGGAACTGTATTTAAAGGGCCAGAAAGTTGAGAACCACTGTTTTAGAGAGTGTGGAAAAGAGAGGGAAGGACAGAGAGAAACACATTAATTGGTTGCCTTTTGCATGCACCCCAACCAGAGCTCTGGCTGGGGAGGAGCCTGCAACCAAGGTACCGTGTCTTTACAAGAATCGAACCCAGGAACCTGATTCTTTGATGGATATGTCTGTCCACCTAGCTGGACTGTAAGCTCTATGAAGTCAGGGCCTGAGCTTTTTTATTCACTGCTATCCCAGAATTGTGGATCCTCAATAAATTCACGATGTTTGCAGGAATAAAGCAATTCCCACTCCAACCACATAGAGTCCTCACTTGTAGAATTAGGGCCAGCTGGTGTGAATTTGTTATTTGAGGAAGGAGTACATTCTGAGATTTGGGGTAAGGATGAGTGAGGAGGAGCCATCAGTTTGTTGTTGCTATGAATTTACATTGAGCATAATCTTCCCGAAGGAGATCATAGGTAAGGCTGTGGGTATGTGTAGAGGAGTGGAACTCAAAGTGTGGTCCTCAGACCAGCAGCATCTGGGAGCTAGTTAGATATACAGATGCGTGGGCCCCACCACTCCTACCCACAGAGACGCTGGGAGTGAGACCCGGCAATGTTTCCATAAACTCTGCAGGCGATTCTGACTCAGGCGCAAGTCTGACAGCCACTGCACGGGGAAAGAGCAATCCCAAGGATGCTTTGGGGATGGCACCCACAATCTCTGGGCAGAGCACTGATGGCCACTTACAGAGGGTGGGTTCTATCAGGACCTTGCTTGTCTGCTTACAGTTAAAGGTAATTTTCCTGGGGGTGAAAAGGAAATGATGCTTTCCCCTCCTGCAGGTGTGTTTCTCCCTGAAGTGCTCTTGCTGTGATTTTCACATCCAGGAATAGTGTGTGTGTGTGTGTGTGTGTGTGTGTGGCATATGCCTAGGGCTCAGGAGGCAGAAGGAAGGATGTCTCGCTTACAAGTTGCATCTGAGAGGGTGTGGGCAGCTCTCATCTGGGGACATTTTCCCATTATAGGGGAATGCAGACATGTAGGAGGAGAGACAAGCCAGGGATAAGGTTACCCAACTGCCTTTTAGTGCAGACAGACGCCAGGCCACGTGGATGAGATACCCGGCTGCTCCCTGACTCCCGGCATTTGGGTCTCCACACCCTAGGCCCCACTGCCTCCTTGCCATTTTCCCAGGCGATGCGGGGACTGTGCGTCCCGGAGGCCCCGCGGCGCCTGCCTGCAGAGGTCGCACTAGGAGCGCGGCCCGCCCCCTCCTCCCCGGCCCCCGCCCCCGGCCCCGCCTAGATCCCCCTTGGCCCCCGCCCGGCCAGCCCCCCGGCTTCTCCTCGCGCAGCCGTAACATGTATGTGGTCTGAGTCCCTTTTTCTCAGATTCTTGTTCGTGAGTAGGTGTGAGATAAGAATGCGAGTAATGTTTAACTCATGATGCAACTGATTATTAAAGACAGTTACTTACTATTTTTTTTTGTTTTCTCAGGCCCACGGTCGCTTGTATGTACTACTGTCGGAGAGAAGATGTGATTGATCGGTCAAGAACGAGATGCAGAATACCC